>NC_057810.1:445421945-445670088 GCF_018294505.1 Triticum aestivum | reverse complement strand
GCCCACACGATCGTGATCGAACGCTCTAGGACATGGAGCAGAGTTTGGTGGGTTTTGGGCCAAATTTGGGGGGTGTTGGGCTGCAACACACACGAGGCCTTTTCGGTCCCTCGGTTAACCGTTGGGGTATCAAACGAAGTCCAAATGACCCGAAACTTGACAGGCGGTCTACCGGTAGTAAACCAAGGCCGCTTGGCAAGACTCGGTCCAATCCGGAAATGTTTAAACCCCACACAAGAAAGAAAGCTAGAAATGACCACCGGAGGAGAACGAAACGCCGGAATGCAAAACGGACAACGGGGAAAATGCTCGAATGCATGAGATGAACATGTATGCAAATGCAATGCACGTGATGACCTGATATGAGATGCATGAAAACGAAAACAACACACACGAAGACAAAGACCCAACCCGAGAAATAAATAACTTAGCGCCGGAGACGGCAAGAGTTGGATACAAATATGGAAAGTTACATCTGGGGCGTTACACCGAACCCATTGAGTAACTGACATGCGGAGCCTAGCAAGCATGGGGTCCGCCAGTAAGTGACCGAAAGGGAGGGTAAGGCAGGGATACCTACGTCAGGGGATCCACTTCCGCTACTACTCCATTTACTATAAAGGGCCTAATGCGTTTTTCGAGGCTAACTTTGACCAAATGTTGGAGTAATAATATATGACATGCAACTTACACAAAGCATACAATCAAATTCGTATGTGAAAGGAGTTTCCAATGATATAATTTTCACATTATACATCTCATGTACTATTAATCTTGTCAATAGTCAAATGCAGTTTTGAAAAACGCATTAGAGCATGGTTAATAATATAGCAAGTCGATGGCTATGAGGGACTGCCATGTCATCTATAGGCATCGTCTATTATATGCACTCATACAGTAGTGTGGGCTATAAGGTTGGCTATTTCCCGCAAAAAAATTTATAAGGTTGGCTATTGTATTAGTACTTTTCCCATCTCCTTGCTATCTCTTTCTTCATATTTATTGTATTTAACTAGGAATGCGTATATAGCTAGGCTCTTGCGTGAGAACTCACTCCACTTACTTTTTCACATCTCTCTCCTCCACATAGGCCCTATATAAATGGAAGGAGGGAGTGCTACTATGAGCACTGCATACTCTAGTACAGATGTTGTCAGTACTCCACTAGTACTATTGGACAGGGAGCTTAAAAAAAGTTACTATTGGACTGGCTATACATGGCGAAATCCTAGTAGGAAGAGCATGCACGAGAACAAGCACATTCACGTGGTTGAAAACAAATTGGAAACTATCTCGAGTACAAATCTAGGAGTACGTACGAATCTAACAACATTGACTGGGTGTTGTTGAATGTTGATACTTTTTTGATCAAAGTAGAGATACTTTGACTACACATAAAACTTATATGTAAACTAGAAAGGATAGGAGGGATTATATTGTACATTCAAAAATGAAACGAACATTGAATACCCTTTATATATGATTTGCGGATGCTATGATCACCGGTTCAAAATTTTGAATCCGCCTTAGGTATCATGTGCCCCCACTCGTTCTCTCTCGATTTCATCTCGAGGTCCAGAGATCGATTGAAAGAGGACTAGGATGGGTACATGCAAATGATACTCGGCAGAATGTTCAAATGAGGCATGCGGGAGGATGGACTCGACCGGAGGGTGACATGATCGATGGAGAAGAGGATTGGAGAGGAATGAGAAATAAGCAAACGCCACATGATTATACTTGAACGGCTCAAATAAACAATAAGTTGTCTCGCTTGGCCTACATAGTGAAAGGCCTAATGTGCAACGCGGAGCACTGACGCTTGAATATGGCCAGGAAAACAGGGAAACCGACATGTGGGGCACACCCGGCAGGACGACGTAGCGCAGACTAGTCCAATGGAGGAGCTGGCCCACGACCTCCTCGCCACCGACAACCATTCATGTGGGTCGTGGGGGCCAACAATGTGGCGCAGCTCCAGCACCGCCTCTGGACACGGCGACCGCGGTGAGCGACACGCTCATCATCGCTAGACACGGTCGGTTTCAGTGTGCTGAGGGTGGCGTTAGTGCTGTGGCACGACCAACAGTATGTTTGGTTTGTGCCCAAGGTTTCCCCATCAAAGCATTGGGTAGCCAAAATTTTGGTTGAGGTTATGGTTGCCCATGGTTTGGCCGACATTGGCAAGAAAAATGAACTAGAGTTGGCTAGTGTTCATTGGCATGCCAAAAAATGGCAACCATCCAAACAAAGACCAATCTTTGGGTCATGAACTAAATTTTGGTAAGGTGCACTTTGGCCACAATCCAAACACACCCCAACACCCGGCTCGTCGAGGATGCACGGGGCGTCGTGACGTGTCCGCGGAGTGGTGTAGCGCGGCCAACTGCATCCTCAGGACCTGAGACCATGCCAGGTTGTCTTGCTTTTTTAATGACATGCGGGGATCACATGTGAGCAAAGGGCATCTCCAACATTGCCACGACTGCAGCTGACTACCCTGGCACACAAAAACCCCTCGTCCCTTGTGCCGTCGCACGGTGCGTTCCCAGCCGGCGCCAGCTGCCCGCATTCATGCCGTCCGTTCATATGCCGTCGTTAAGAGGCTCAGTGCCTGAGGAACCAACTTCGGCGACTTAATGATGCACCCGGATGCTTGTGCTCACCGGAATGCGCTACTTAAAGCGGCAACACCCAGCTAACCTCCACACCATAGCGCATCATTCTCCAACCTGGCACCACATCCGCCATAACCGCAAGCACGAACGCTCTGCTGGAGAGCTTGTCTTCAGGGATGAAGCTCGACGTCGCCGCCCTCGCTCAAGCCGCCTCTCGCGACTCAATAGCGGTGTAGCCGGACGCGGACGCGACTGCACAAGCGGTGGCCACGCTGGCGGCTGACGACGGGAGCACCGTCAGCCATGCGTCCTACTTGCCGCTGTCCAACGTCCGACACCGCCAAGGTCGGGGACTCCTCCGAGGATGAGTAGGGCATGGGAGGCGGAAGGGCATTGTGTGCCAACTGGCCGGTCCGTATCCCGTGTTCTACTCGTCCTCGCCGAAGACGGCACCTTCACTTCACGGGTCTTGAACCCCGCCCCCGTACATAGAGATCATAGATGGAGGACGTAGGTCGCCGCCATAGAATAGGTTTAGGGTCGGGTTTATTTTATTTTTCTGTCCTATAAAAGTTCAAAATGTAATGAAAATCTGCCGTGTTTGCATTAATCTCGGCCGATGTATATGAACTTTTGCTACTTCTTGATCTTGCGTTGGTGTAGCAAAGTAGCGTAAGTATTTCCCTCAGTTTTTGAGAACCAAGGTATCAATCCAGTAGGAGGCTCCTCAAAAGTCCCACACACCTACACAAACAAACAAGAACCTCGCAACCAACGCAATAAAGGGGTTGTCAATCCCTTCACGGCCACTTGCGAAAGTGAGATCTGATAGAGATAATATGATAAGATAAATATTTTTGGTATTTTTATGATATATATTGGAAAGTAAAAGATGCAAATAAAAGTAGATGGAAAACTTATATGATAAAAGAAAGACCCGGGGCCATAGGTTTCACTAGTGGCTTCTCTCAAGATAGCATAAGTATTACGGTGGGTGAACAACAATTGATAGAAAAGCGCATAGTTATGAGATTATCTAGGCATGATCATGTATATTGGCATCATGTCCTCGACAAGTAGATCGAAACGATTCTGCATCTACTACTATTACTCCACACATCGACCGACTCCTGCCTGCATCTAGAGTATTAAGTTCATGAAGGACAGAGTAACGCATTAAGATGACATTATGTAGAGGGATAAACTCATGCAATATGATATAAACCCCCATATTTTCATCCTCGATGGCAACAATACAATACGTGCCTTGCAGCCCCTGCTGTCACTTGGAAAGGACACCGCAAGGTTGAACCCAAAGCTAAGCACTTCTCCCATTGCAATAAAGATCAATCTAGTAGGCCAAACCAAACTGATAATTCGAAGAGGCTTGCAAAGATAACTTAATCACACATAAAAGAATTCAGAGGAGATTCAAATATTTCTCATAGATAAACTTGATCATAAACCCACAATTCATCGGATCTCGATAAACACACCGCCAAAAGAGTTACATCGAATAGATCTCCAAGAAGATCGAGGATAACATTGTATTGAGATTCAAAGAGAGAGAAGAAGCCATCTAGCTAATAACTATGGACCCGAAGGTCTATGGTAAACTACTCACAACTCATAGGAGAGGCCTTGGAGATGATGTAGAGGTCCTTCATGGTCGATTCTCCCTCCGGAGGAGCACCGACGAAGGCTCCAAGATGGGATCTCGCGGATACAGAAGGTTGCGGCGGTGGAATTAGGTTTTCGTGGTCGCTTCTGATGTTTTCAGGGTACGGGAGTATCTATAGGAGGAAGACGTAGGTCGGTTGACGCTCGAGGGGCCCACGAGGGTGGGGGACGCGCCTACCCCTAGGGGGCGCGCCGGGCACCCTCATGGCCGCCTCGTTTGTTGCTTGACGTCCACTCCAAGACTCCAGGTTTGCATTTGTTCCAAAAAGATCTCTCCCGAAGGTTTCATCCCGTTTGGACTCCGTTTGATATTCCTTTTCTTCGAAACACTGAAATAGGAAAAAAAGCAATTTGGGCCGGGCCTCCGGTTAGTAGGTTAGTCCCAAAATGATATAGAAGTGTAAAGTAAAGCCCATAGACATCCAAAACGGGTAATATAATAGCATGGAACAATAAAAAATTATAGATACGTTGGAGACGTATCAAGCATCCCCAAGCTTAATTCCTGCTCGTCCTCGAGTAGGTAAATAATAAAAAACAGAATTTTTTATGTGGAATGCTACCTAGCATAATTCTCAATGTAATTTTGTTTATTGTGGCACGAATGTTCAGATCCAAATGATTCAAAATAAAAGTTCATATTGACATAATAAATAGTAATACTTCAAGCATACTAATAAAGCAATCATGTCTTCTCAAAATAGCATGGCTAAAGAAAGTTATGCCTGCAAAATAATATAGCCTGGCTATGCTCTATCTTCATCACACAAAGTATTTAATCATGCACAACCCCGATGACAAGCCAAGAAATTGTTTCATACTTTAGTAATCTCAAACTTTTTCAACTTTCACGCAATACATGAGCGTGAGCCATGGATATATCACTATATGTGGAATAGAATGGTGGTTGTGGAGAAGACAAAAAAAGAGAAGATAGTCTCACATCAACTAGGCGTATCAACAGGCTATGGAGATGCCCATTAATAGATATCAATGTGAGTGAGTAGGGATTGCCATGCAACGGATGCACTAGAGCTATAAATGTATGAAATGTCAACAAAAGAAACTAAGTGGGTGTGCATCCAACTTGCTTGCTCATGAAGACCTAGGGCATTTTGAGGAAGCCCATCATTGGAATATACAAGCCAAGTTCTATAATGAAAAATCCCCATTAGTATATGAAAGTGACAACATAGGAGACTCTCTATCATGAGTGGTGCTACTTTGAAGCACAAGTGTGGTAAAAAGGATATTAGCATTGTCCCTTCTCTCTTTTTCTCTAATTTTTTTATTTGGCCTTTCTCTTTTTTATTTGGCCTTTCTCTTGTTTTTTAAAGTCCGAAGTCTCATCCCGACTTGTGGGGAAATCATAGTCTCCATCATCCTTTCCTCACTTGGGATAATGCTCTAATAATGAAGATCATCACACTTTTATTTACTTACAACTCAAGATTACAACTCGATACTTAGAACAAAATATGACTCTATATGAATGCCTCCGGCGGTGTACCAGGATATGCAATGAATCAAGAGTGACATGTATGAAAAATTATGAAGGTGGCCTTGCCACAAATACGATGTCAACTACATGATCATGCAAAAAGCAATATGACAATGATGATGCGTGTCATAATAAACGGAACGGTGAAAAGTTGCATCACGATATATCTCGGAATGGCTATGGAAATGCCATAATAGGTAGGTATGGTGGCTATTTTGAGGAAGGTATATGGTGGGTGTATGGTACCGGCGAAAGTTGCACGACACAAGAGAGGCTAGCAATGGTGGAAGGGTGAGAGTGCGTATAATCCATGGACTCAACATTAGTCATAAAGAACTCATATACTTATTGCAAAAATCTACAAGTCTTTGAAAACAAAGTACTACGCGCATGCTCCTAGGGTGATAGATTGGTAGGAAAAGACCATCGCTCGTCCCCGACCGCCACTCATAAGGAAGACAATCAATAAATAAATTGTGCTCCAACTTCATCAAAAAGCGGTTCACCATACATGCATGCTACGGGAATCACAAACTTCAACACAAGTATTCCTCAAATTCATAATTACCCCACTAGCATGACTCTAATATCACCATCCTCATATCTCAAAACAATTATCAAGCATCAAATTGATCATAGCATCCAATTCACTTTCTATGATAGTTTTTATTATACCCAACTTGGATGCCCATCATTCTAGGACCAATTTTATAACCATAGCAAATACCATGCTGTTCTAAAAGGCTCGCAAAATAATATAAGTGAAGCATGAGAGACCAATAATTTCTACAAAATAAATCCACCGCCGTGCTCTAAAAGATATAAGTGAAGCACTAGAGCAAAATTATCTAGCTCAAAAGATATAAGTGAAGCACATAGAGTATTCTAATAAATTCTAAATCATGTGTGTTTCTCCCAAGAGGTGTGTACATCAAGGATGATTGTGGTAATCTAAAAAGCAAAGACTCATATCATACAAGACGCTCCAAGCAAAACACATATCATGTGGCGAATAAAAATATAGCTCCAAGTAAAGTTACCGATAGACGAAGAAGAAAGAGGGGATGCCTTCCGGGGAATCCCCAAGCTTAGGCTTTTGGTTATCCTTGAATATATTGGGGTGCCATGGGCGTCCTCAAGCTTAGGCTCTTGCCACTCCTTATTCCATAGTCCATCAAATCTTTACCCAAAACTTGAAAACTTCACAACACAAAACTCAACAGGAAATCTCATAAGCTCCGTTAGTGCAAGAAAGAAAAACCACCACATAAGGTACTGTAATGAACTCATTCTTTATTTATATTGCTGTTAAACCTACTGTATTCCAACTTCTCTATGGTTCATACCCCCCGATACTAGCCATAGATGCATCAAAATAAGCAAACAACACACGCAAAACAGAATCTGTCAGTTAAGATTTCCCAGGCTCTTTTCTTATGTTAAGGACCCTTGGATCACTGTTAAAGAGTTCTTGGACTCTCAGGACATGTTCCAGCACTTCCACCTTCCTTTGTCCAGCCAGGCTTTTGATGACTTGACCACTCTCCAGTCTTTGTTGAATGGCCACAGTAGAGCACCTGGGTCCAAGGATATTTGGTTATGGAGTGGCACTGCCAAGGGATACTCTCCCAAGATGTTCTATTCTCATACTTTTGTGTCTGAGTCTTTCAACCCTTTGACAACTTGGATCTGGAAGTCCTCATGTACAATGAAAATAAAAGTATTCGCTTGGATGCTTATTATGGACAGGTTGAACACAAAGGATATGGTGGAAAGGAGGCATTGGCATTTGGAGGATGGAGTTAATTGTGTGCTTTGCCCTGTGCAAGCTAGGGAAACAAGAGATCATCTATTCTTTAATTGCAATTTTAGTATTATAGTTTGGAACTACCTGCAGATTGATTGGTCCTCTGGGGACCTCATGTCTGATGTGGTTAGCAATGCTAGCAGGAGCTTCAGGAAACCCTTCTTCACTGAAGTGGTATTTATTGCTTGCTGGAATATCTGGATTGTTAGAAATGCTAAGGTCTTCAGGAATGATAGAGCTGGATTCAATAAATGGAGAAGTGCTTTCATCCATGATATTACATTAATGCAATATAGAGTGAAAGCTGCTTATAAGGATGATCTACTTAGATGGATCTCCTTCTTGCCACCTTGAGGCCTTTTCCTTGTATTTCTAACTTGTTTCTTATCTTTTTTGAATTTTATTAGTTTGATTACCTCTTGTAATCTCTAACTGTACTTGTAATTGTGCTCTCTTTATCAATAAAGTTTTGATATGCTGTGGGGATTTCCCCTACAGTTCCCAGTAAAAAAAAACAGAATCTGTCAAAAACAGAACACTCTGTAGTAATCTGTAACTCTCGAATACTTATGGAACTCTAAAAATCCTACCAAAATAGGAAGTCCTGGGAAATTTATCTATTGATCTACAAAAAAATAATCAACACAAAAAAACATTTATGTGAATTACTAAAATTATTTTTGTGTGTGCAAAGTTTCTGTTTTTCAGCAGAATCAAATTAACTATCACCGTAGGTTATCCTATAGGTTCTACTTGGCACAAACTCTAATTAAAACATGAAAACACATCTAAAGAGAAGCTAGATGAAAATTTTATTACTAAACAGAAGCAAAAAGTAAGAAACAAAAATAAAATTGGGTTGCCTCCCAACTAGCGCTATCGTTTAACGCCCCTAGCTAGGCATAAAAGCGAGGATAGATCTAAGTAGTGCCATCTTTGGTATTGGGAAAGAAAACAGCAAATTTCCTTTCTATAACATTCATACTTCAATTTTGGGAAAGCACATTGCCATTAATGGAGGAAGAAAGATTAAGCACGTTACAAAAATTTGCATCTAAGCTAGCCTTCATCTCTTTGATAATTTTGTTTTGATAAAAGCATAAGAGAGTGGTAGAATCAACCTTATAATTCATGGGGTGCCCAAATATAGTTTTTATTTTTTCATAGGTATCTATAGCATCCCCTTCAAGAAAATCTCCTTCAAAAATAGAATATAGAACTTGCTTGAAAGAAGCAGGTATGTCAACATAAAATCTTTTTAAGTATATCTCAATTTGATATTGTGGCACATAGCTAGCCCGAATCCTTAATAACCTATCCCAAGCATATTTTAAAGACTCATCAAGTAAAGTGCGAAAAATTCCGGAGTCATCTTCATCAAAATTATTCAAACTCTCATTGGTAACACCGGTAGGTCTTTCCATAGCATCATTCTTTATGAGCTTAGAGAGGATAGAGGGACTATCCAAGGTACTAAAACCCTGGAAAGAACCCTTAGTTCTTTTTGATTCGGCCATGGCAACGGGAAGGCAAATGGTAAAGAGAGGGCGACTAGAACGGCAAGGGTGAAGTGGGGGAGAGGAAAACGAGAGGCAAATGGCAAATAATGTAATGCGAGGGAGATGAGTTTGTGATGGTTACTTGGTATGTCTTGACTTGAGCGAAGACCTCCCCGACAACAGCGCTATAAATCCTTCTTGCTACGTATTGAGCTTGCGTTGGTTTTCCTTGAAGAGGAAAGGGTGATGCAGCAAAATAGCGTAAATATTTCCCTCAGTTTTTGAGAACCAAGGTATCAATCCAGTAGGAGGCTCCTCAGAAGTCCCACGCACCTACACAAACAAACAAGAACCTCGCAACCAACGCAATAAAGTGGTTGTCAATCCCTTCACGACCACTTGCGAAAGTGAGATCTGATAGAGATAATATGATAAGATTGGTATTTTTATGATATAGATTGGAAAGTAAAAGATGCAAATAAAAGTAGATGGAAAACTTATATGATAAAAGATAGACCCGGGGGCCATAGGTTTCACTAGTGGCTTCTCTCAAGATAGCATAAGTATTACGGTGGGTGAACAAATTACTGTCGAGCAATTGATAGAAAAGCGCATAGTTATGAGATTATCTAGGCATGATCATGTATATAGGCATCACGTCCGTGACAAGTAGATCAAGACAATTCTGCATCTACTACTATTACTCCACACATCGACCGACTCCTGCCTGCATCTAAAGTACTAAGTTCATGAAGAACAGAGTAACACATTAAGAAAGATGACATGATGTAGAGGGACAAACTCATGCAATATGATATAAACCCCATCTTTTTATCCTTGATGGCAAAAATACAATATGTGCCTTGCTGCCCCTGCTGTCACTGGGAAAGGACACCACAAGATTGAACCCAAAGCTAAGCACATCTCCCATTGCAAGAAAGATCAATATAGTAGGCCAAACCAAACTGATAATTCGAAGAGACTTGCAAAGATAACTTAAGTACACATAAAAGAATTCAGAGGAGATTCAAATATTTCTCATAGATAAACTTGATCATAAACCCACAATTCATCGGATCTCGACAAACACACTGCAAAAAGAGTTACATCGAATAGATCTCCAAGAAGATCGAGGAGAACTTTGTATTGAGATTCAAAGAGAGAGAAGAAGCCATCTAGCTAATAACTATGGACCCGAAGGTCTGTGGTAAACTACTCACAACTCATAGAAGAGGCCTTGGAGATGATGTAGAGGCACTCCGTGGTCGATTCCCCCTCTGGCAGAGCACCGGTGAAGGCTCCAAGATGGGATCTCGCGGATACAGAAGGTTGCGGCGGTGGAATTAGGATTTCGTGGTCGCTTTTGATGTTTTCAGGGTACAGGAGTACATATAGGAGGAAGAAGTAGGTCGGTTGACGCTCGAGGGGCCCACGAGGGTGGGGGACACGCCCACCCCCAGGGGGCGCACCGGGCACCCTCGTGGCCGCCTCGTTTGTTTCTTGACGTCCACTCCAAGTCTCCAGGTTTGTATTTGTTCCAAAAAGATCGCTCCCAAAGGTTTCATCCCGTTTGGACTCCGTTTGATATTCCTTTTTTTTGAAACACTGAAATAGGGAAAAAAAAGCAATTCGGGATGGGCCTCCGGTTAGTAGGTTAGTCCCAAAAATGATATAAAAATGTAAAGTAAAGCCCATAAACATCCAAAACGGGTAATATAATAGCATGGAACAATAAAAATTATAGATACATTGGAGACGTATCTACTTTCACAATAATATAGTATATTGTAGGAGTACTAGCAAGATGCCCGTGCATTGCACGGAAGATCAAGATCTTGTGGGAGAAAAGGATGAACGAGGGAAAGCCTTATCTGCAAATGTGGAGAGGAGTGCGGGTAAATTGTCATAGTTTCCTTCCTATCCATTAGATATAGATCAGATGGCCTATATTGCAGGATGACAGGCACACCATCATCACCAACTCTGCTTTTTATTGAACCGAGACAAAGCTAACATGTGAAGTAAAATAAACATATAGGGTCTATACATACACAATTTATCTTAGGCACTCCAATAGTACGTCCACTACACATTCACGCATTTCACATCTTTCTACATCTACGGGAACCTACGAAACGGTTAACGTAAATTGCCTCTCTCTCTCTCCTCCCCTGATTTTCATGGTGGTGGGCCCCTCCCTCCCCCAATCAACAATCAACAGCTCACACGTTTCACATTACGTTAATTACGTAACTAGGATTACGTAGGCGTAGCATTACTCGTACTAAAAAACCCAACTAAGCCAACCTCCCAGCATATCACGCGGGAAAAGACCCGGTCGCGCCGTTTTAGTCAGGATTACCGGATTACTAGTAGTAGTATCGATGGATCGCGCGAAGCAACAAATTTTTATGAGGGGGCGAAGCACCTAGTTTAAAAGGAAAAAAGGCGGTACACTCACAACACTCCTGTCGCGGTCGCATTGCACCCCACACACGTTCGGTCCTGCACATGGCTCACACAAACGGAAGGCACTTCGGCTTGCCTCTTCACTAACACGTGGGACTATGCTTGGAGAAATTGACCATGCGCCAAACTTGCCTCGTCCACCGCGTGAAAATCCTCCCCCCACCCAAAAATTCCCCCCAAATCCGATTCAACCGCCCTCCGGCCAACTAGCCAATAATATTCCCCAAACCCCCCTCCCCCCGTCCCCCTCCACTCCATTCGCTCCGCTAAAGCCACCCTCCCCGCCGCGCCAACACGTCAGCGCCGCAGTTCGTCGAGGGGACGCACGGTGATCCTCTCGCTCCCACAGTACGCTCTCGTAGACTGCCGTCCTCTAGCCGCACCGCCACTGCTGGCAATGTTCTTGTGGAGGCGCACAGCAGTCAGCGCCGCCACCGCTGGCGACGTTCATGTGGAGACGCACGACAGTCATTCTCCCACGATACACGCATTCTAGACTGAGGCCCCGTGCATGCCGGTGTAGCGCTGAATGTTAGCTGATAGATGATGTTAATCTCACTGTTTGTGAAGTAGTTTACAGTCAATATGCTCTGCTTAAGAAGCTTCCTTGCCCTATTCTGCACTCAATCTGCTTAGCTGAGATGGCATGCCAAGGCCGATTAGTTGCTAAAATATCCTGCCATATATTTATTATGACATAGATTGCCATGGTCTAGTAGCCAATCTGTTAGGTGAAATAGCTCTAGACCATTTTATACTCAATCTTTGTTGTTGCGATGGCCTTCGATAGTTCGATGGC
Organism: Triticum aestivum; assembly: GCF_018294505.1. Taxonomy (NCBI): domain Eukaryota; kingdom Viridiplantae; phylum Streptophyta; class Magnoliopsida; order Poales; family Poaceae; genus Triticum; species Triticum aestivum. Next base: position 445,657,715 of record NC_057810.1, on the reverse strand, counting down.
CGTGTGCTCGGCCTCATTGACTGCTGAAACAGCCTGCCATAATTTAGCACTCAAATCTATTTGCTGAATTAGCTTTACATATATTTCGTTACTTAGATCTGCTCGTCCAAATATCTTGCCATAGCTTTAGACATCGACCTAGGTATTTTTTCTGGACTTCATAAAAAAGCATATATGTTTTTCCTGTAATATCTAGTAGAAGAACTAATTTGTATGTCTAACAGATGGACAGTACTTGGATAACTTCTGCTCGAAGATTCTCCGCTGCATATGTCGAGGGGGTTGAAAACTTCATGAACTTTATCAGAGTTGAGTAAGTGGTTCGAAATTAGATGTGCTCTGCTCGTGTAGCAGTTGTATGAATTCAGTTACAAGACCCCAGTCAACTGTGCAAAATCATCTATACTTGTATGGGATGCCGGTCACATATACTAGGTGGGTTCATCATGGTGAAACTGTGAACGTCAATGTTATTGACTACGTGGAAGCAGCAGATCACCATCTTGATCTGCCTAATGCTCAGGTGGAAGAGGAGGACGAGGTGGTGGCGGAGCCAGTGAGTTTGACAAACATTGAAACAATGCTATGAAATGCTCGTGCATTCCGTGAACTTTCACCTGCAGAAGAAAAATGGTGGGCCCGCATGTTGGAACAATGCAACGTGGCTGTCACCCCAGGAAATAAGCTGTCAGTATTCTCAGCTATGGTCACCTTTCTTCAGGTGAAGACATCTGAGCGGATGACCAACAAATCATTCGATGCGATGTTGGCTGCTTTCCGCAAATCTTTCCTAGATGCGTCTGAGCTGCCACACACCTACAGTAAAATGAAGAATTTCCTTCATGCAGTTGGAATTGGATATGATATGATCCATGTTTGTAAGAATAATTGTGTTCTGTTCCGGAAGGATTATGCCAACTTAAGTGAATGCCCGAAATGCAAATCATCAAGATGGAAAGATGGCGATGCTGTGAAGAGGATTCCTCATAATGTTCTGAGACATTTTCCAATTATACCAAGATTGCAGAGGTTGTTTCATGATGCTGAAACAAGAGAGGATGTACTGTGGCATTCTAGGAACCAGGAGTACAGAGATCAGAATGTAATGAGCCATCCATCTCAGGGTAGTGAGTGGAAAAGCTTCAATCATAAACACAAAAAGTTTGCTGCTGACCCGAGAAACATTAGACTTGGCTTAGCTTCAGATGGATTTAACCCATTTGGCCACCAGAGCACCACATATAGCATGTGGCCAGTGCTTGTTATCCCTTACAACATGCCTCCAAATGTCTGCACCAAAGAATCAAACTACATGATGGCCTTGCTCATCCCAGGTCCAAAAAGTCCTGGAAAGGATTTTGATTTGTTCATGGAGCCTCTTGTGCAGGAACTTCAACAGCTATGGAGGGGTGTTATCACTCGAGACGTATATAGCACCCCACCAGCTGATTTCTTTCTGCGTGTTGTTATAATTTGGTGCATCCATGATTATCCGGCTTTGGGCACTATGTCAGGGCGAACGACACATGGTTACAATGCATGTGTTCGCTGTGACAGGAATCCGCTGTCATACGCAATACTTAGCAAGATCTGTTACATTGGACACCGCTGTTTCCTTGCCAAGGACAAGCCGCATCCTAGAAAATACCAAAGACATGTGTTCAATGCAAAGCATGAAAACCGTGATGCACCAAAGAGGCTCTCCGCCAATGAGTTGCAAGTGGAATTAGAGAAGGTTAGGCATATTACACCAGAAAACCATCCTGATAATGGTAGCGGGAAAAGGAAGCGTGGCAGGGCAGAAGAGAGATTATTGTTTACCCGCAGGTCCACTTTGTGGGACTTGGAGTATCAGAAAGATTTGGATCTACGGCATAATCTTGATGTGATGCACATCGAGAAAAATATATGTGACAGCATTATCGACACACTTCTTAATATTCAAGGCAAGACGAAAGTTTCCTTAAAATCTAGGATTGATTTGACACACCTGGGTATCAGACAGGATTTGCAGGTGCAAGATGAAGGTAAACCACGGGATATGGCACCAGCTGTGTATGTCTTGGACAAGGTAAAAAGAAAAGAATTCTGCAAGGTCCTGTCACGTGTGAGATTCCCACATGGATTTGCTTCCAACCCTGAAAGGAGAGTCAGTGCAGATGGAAACAAGGTACAAGGGTTGAAAACTCATGACTGCCACGTCCTACTTCAAAGGGTTTTACCTGTTATCCTTAGAGGATTGGGCCGCCCTGACTTATACAGAGCAGTTGCAGAGTTGGGACAATTCTTCAGGGAACTCTGCAGTAGAAATATCAGGATAGATGCTTTGGAGCGTCTTAGAGACAAGATACCAACTATCCTATGCGACCTTGAGAAGATATATCCTCCAGCCTTCTTTGATGTGATGGTGCATTTGGCTGTTCATCTACCTGATGAGGCACTACTTAGAGGTCCAGTACAGTATGGCTGGATGTACCCTATTGAAAGGCGGCTAGGCACTTTCAAGGGCTATGTTAGGAACAGAGCTAGACCCGAGGGTTCCATTGCAGAGGCCTACATTGCTACAGAAGCGTTGACATTCTGCTCAAAATACATTGAAACAGCTGATCAGCTTAGCAAAGAGGTGGGTGAAGACAATCCCGGGCTCAATGTTTTCGATTATTCTGTTCGAGTTACAGGGAAGAGTCGACAAGAGGACAAACCTAAAGATTTGGACAAAATGGTTTGGTATGTGTTGAATAACTGTCCTGAGATACTACCTTATATCAAGTAAGTGCTAAGTACTGCAGCTTATACATCGTAATCTACTAAACTTGCAGCACATTCTTATATATTTAGATGTTTGACGCGATCACTATGTTGTGCAGCATCTACAAAAAGGAGTTACTACCGCAAAATCCAAGAAACATTGACAAACTGGTTATGGCAGGATTTGCGAAATGGTTCAAGAGCCATGTAAGCTTTTGAATTGCACTGTCAGTTTTTTAATATATTGAGTACATAAGATGATCAGCTTGTCTATTTTCTGACCATAGGTTAAGAAGATGCGACAGGATGGGCAGGCAGTTGATGATGCCCTTTACTCACTAGCAATGGATCCTAATACTCGGGTAAGACATTATGAATCTTGCGTTGTTGGAGATGTGCGCTACAACACCCTTGCACGAGACGAAGGCAGGAAGACACAAAACAGTGCCATCATGAGCACGGATACATATGACAAAGAGACAACTAAAATGTATGCTAACATAACAGACATTGTTCAGTTGCAGTATATCTCCAGTTTCGAGGATCATCGGTGTGTGGTTCTGTTGTGCTGTCGTTGGTATAACCTGTTTTCTAGGATCGCGAAACCCAGAGCTGATGATTATTTCAAATCCATCAATGTCAAGGCGGCGTACTAGACCAATGAGCCTTTTATTTTGGCAAATCAAGCAACACATATATTTTTCTTGGAAGACACATTTGCACGTAGCGATGACTGGATAGTATTGCAAAGGTTTGAGAACATGGATTCGTTTAACGAAGTTGCACAACAAGATGATGCTTACACTGCTCCTGATGTACAAGATAACACAAATGTTTCTAATATCTTTGAGAACGATCACGTCAATGAAGCTAGCGAAAAGATTGCCTGTCGTGTTGTGGACATACAAGAGTTGATCACGAAGAAGCCAACGTTCGAGGATGTTGAGGACGAAGAAGAAGATGACATTGTGGGGAATTACGATTCAGACTGATACACATGGCGAAGATGTTGACGCTGCTGCTGCGGATGATGATTACATTTCTGTTGTCGTATTTGCCTGTCAGAAGATGTTTTTTATCTACTATGTGAAATTGTGTTTGCTATGACAACTGAAACCTGATGAACATGTTGTTTAGTATTTTGCTGTGAGAACATCACTTGTTATGTATGCTGATTTGTGTTTGGTGATTGTATGACGACTAAAACATGATGACATTGTTGTTTAGTTGTACTCATATTTGGCTGTGAAACTTGAATTTGATGACATAGTTTGCTGTTGGACTGCAATTTGCTCGACGTCTTCGAATGAGAACAAAGCTGACCCGACAGGGCCTCTGCTAATTTATTTATTTATTACCAAAAGGGCCTCTGCTATTTATTTATTTATGAGCAAAAGGGGATACCCCCTGATTTCTGTTAATAGAAATCATTAGATGTTCACAACACTACGCCCAGCCTGCTACACAGGTTTCATTCATTACTAGTTTTAGCAAAGTGCTCATGTCATAGCCACTGAATACATCACGAGTGCTACATACACTGCAAATAAAGAGACAATCATCCTACAGAGCACATCGATTTTGCCCATTATCTTCACAAGCTCTTTCATCTCCTCATTGCTGTCAAGGCCGTTCAGCAGCTGTTGCTTGGCCATGATCAGAGGAACTGCATCTTGAACCTTCTGCTCTGCATCTTCCTCTTCTGCCGTTCCTTCAGTTACTTGTCCAACACCCCAACCTGCTGGTATTGGGATTCCTCCGCTAACCAAATAATCAGTGTAGTTGCATTCCCCCACATCAGCAACTTCCCAGAAATACAAATCACACGAATCTTCCCTTTTCTGCATGAATCAAATTGGAAGATCATCAACCAAACTATTAAAAAAAATCAGCAACTGAAAGCAGCAGAACAACACTTAAACATATTATTACCCCATTATTCGGGCATTTGTAGAAGACTCAGCTAGAGTTGAGGATTGTTGTTGAGATGCGACGGATGAATCTGCATGATTTGCAGCAGTGGCACCACACCAACGGTAGTGGGTTGCGATGAGCAATCGGCTGTAGTGCACGTGCTGGCAGGGGTGTGATGAGACCCACAGGCTATGGTACGGGTGGCGACTTGGCGCATATCTGGTTGTTGCCTGCTGAAGAGCAGGTGGACGAGCAACCAACGGACATGGTTGCTGCGGTTAGAGCTTCTGATGCTAGGCAGAGTAAGTAGAGAAGAGGAGAAGCGGACGTTGGATATGTCAATTTCATTACTTGCAGAGTGGCATAGCACCATATATAGTCATAGTCTAGGTTTGGATTCGAACCAGCTACAGGAGCACGTCTCTCTTTTTCTAAAACTCAGCAACGTCTCTTTACTGGTACACTAGCTTGTTCTGTACGCCTTCTCAAGTCTTTGATTTTCTTTCCCTTTTTTTGCGAGGAAGGAGGGAGGACAAAATTGAGAGTTCCTGGGACTCGAACCTAGGACCTCTCGGTTGAAAACCAAGGGTGCTAGTCACTTATGTGGTGAACATTCCTTGGGAGGAGGACGGCAGACGAACACATTTTCCTCGCAGTTTTAGTTGCGACACAAGATCGAACGGTCGCAGTTTCGGGAATGTTATCAGGCGAACGAGCCCACCTTTTCTTTTCTTCACATATATAAAAAAGTATGCTACTTGGTGTCGGCTTAGTCAACAAACAATTGTGCCAACCTTGACCGTTGGATTGACATTTAACGTCTGTCGTGCTTCTTCAGTCTCTTCTTCCTCAAGCCGCCAAAGCCAAACCAGAGCCGACGGGACCGCCTGCTCCTACCTCCCACGGCTGGCTGTGCTACCGCGCATGCATCATGGCCACATCGCACCCTAAAACTCTGTGCATCTTCCCCGGCTCCTGTTCGTTCCCGTCCGAGGCCTCACCATCGTCCTCCGCCTTGGTTCGCTCGCCGCGGTGCCGCCCTTCGGTGTTGTCAACATGGTCAACAACCGAGAGGAATAAGGAGATGACTATACATGGTGAGGATGACAGTAGGGACCCAGCAGCGCGCACAGTAATTTTGTTTTCTCGGGATGGAGAAGGGTATCAACCTGGTTGTGCGGGACCTGTGGCCCATCTAGCCCAGGCTTTTATTTCATATGTTTAGCACATGGCCAGCCTAGTTTGTTTTTTTCCTTTCTGAAATTGGCTAGCCAGCTATTTTGTTTTTTGCAGAATAACCAACAAAGGCCTACTTGCTTTTCTATGCCCTGCCGGGCCAGAAATATTTCAAGACGAGGAGGGATGCATTTTGCCCAGAAAATGGGCTATAAGTAATAAGAAATGGGCTGTAAAATGAAAAAATACAACAAACAGGCAATTAGTTCCAAAATACTTTTTTCTTTCGGATTTTGATATTTTAAATTTCATTGTTTTTGTGCGGGTAAAATTTCATTGAATTTAAATTAAGGTATATTTAGATTTAAAATTAATTTTAATCTGGCTAGAAATTTCGGGCTATATGCTGTTTGGGACAGATTTGGAGGCTGACTTGTGGGTCTACTAGGTTGACATGTACGAAAGGCTTTGTCAACTTAGTCCACAAATGATTCTAGAAGAAGTGACCGTTGGATGTTAATCCAACGGCCGTGCTGCTTCTTCAATATCTGATCTTGCTCCAGCCGCCCAAACCAGCGCCGGTGGGACTGTCTGCTCCTGCCTCTCGTGGCTGGCTATGCTGCCACACAGGCCGTACTGCCCCACCCTACTTCATTGCTGGCCAGGCCATTCCTCTACTCACCCACACCTCCTGTTATTTTCCGGCGACGGCAGCCGGACTAGTAAACCCTCGTACTCCCCACCGCGTGGGCAGCCATTGCCGAATCTTCCCCGGCTCTGTGTCATTCCCTTCCTAGCCCTTGCCGTCGTCCACCGCCATGGTGCTCTCGGCACGGCCTGGTAAATGTGGTCAACGAACGACATCCATCGGACGTGGACTGTACATGGAGAGGCTGACAACTGGGTCCACGGCCGCACACAAGGAAATGCCTCCTTATTACACGCAAAATAATGATTCCTCCACCTGATAGTTGGGACCCACCGGAAGGGCCTCTGTATTTCATGAAAAAAACATTCCCCCTGCTGATAGGTCAGACCCACCAGCTATATCTTCGCACGCAAGGAAGTGCGTAAATATTATGCACAAAAAAAATGAATCCCCCCCGCTAGCTGGGACCCACCATAGTGGGAGGCTGACTTGTGGGCCAACTAAGTTGGCGGGGATGGAGGGCTTTGTCAACTTAGTCAATATGAACGATTCTAGCTCCAGTGACCGTACGATATCCATCCAACGACCGTAGTGCTTCTTCAACCTCTGGTCTTCTTGCTCCAGCCACCCGAACCAGCGCCGGTCGTGCCGCGTGCTCCTGCCTCCCGTGGCTGGCTGTGAGGCGACGGAGGCCTCACCGCCCCCTACTACTCCCACCGCTGGCTAGGCCATCCCTCTACTCACCCACACCCCCTGTTATTCGGCGGCGATGACAGCCTCACACCGCAGCCGAACCAGTGAACCCTCGTACTCCTCTCCGCGCGGGCTTCCACTTCTGTGTCATCCCCAGCTCCGCGTCGTCCCCTTCCTAGTCCTCGCCGTCGTCCACCGCCCTGGTGCTCTTGGAGCGGCGTGGTCAACATGGTCAAGGAACGACTTCCATCGGAAGAGTACTGTACGTGGAGAGACTGATAGTTGGGTCCACGGCGGCCGCAAGGAAGTGCCTCCTTATTACGCGCAAAATAATTATTTCTCCACCTGATAGCAGGGACCCATCAGACGGGCCACCGTATTTCACGAAAAAAGTTCCCCCTGACAGCTGGGACCCACCAGCTACATCTTCGCACGCAAGGAAGTGCGTCTAGGCAAAAAAAAAACGATTCACCCCCTGACTGTTGGGACCCACCAGCTACATTTTCGCACGCAAGGAAGTGCCTGACAGTCGGGACCCACCTGGTCGAAGCATACGTAGCGTTGTCATTCTGGTAGCGAACGTGTACGTACATACTGGTTGATGTAGAGGCGCGCACGTGTCGTAGTAGAGGCGCGCACGTAGCATGTACACGTACGTACAACAACCAAGGTGCAAGAAAGTAAATACGGCCACCATAGTAGGGGCATCTCATCGAGTCCTCATTAGATCCATAGGCGATCGAGCTCACCCAAGTAGTTCATTGCACCAGCTCAAGAACACCCCTCGCGAGGCTGTTCATCCTTCTTACTGTTCATCATCAGCCCCTGAGGCAATTCACCACACCACACACTAGAGTAGGGTATTACACCACAGAGGTGGCCCAAACCAGTATAAATCTTGTGTCCCTCGTGTTGTTCATCGTTTATCTTAGATTCTCGTGAGGAGATCGAGCGTGGATCGGTAGGGGGATATCTTCATGCGCACCCCAGAGTTTGAACCTTAAGGGTCTGCCAGAACCAAACATCCGACATTTGGCGCGCCAGGTAGGGGTGCGCCGGAGTCTTCCTTCTTCCGTCCTGCGTTCCGCCGCTTCACCGCCTCCATGTCCGGCGACCCGACGGCCAGCTCCGACCGCTGGGCGGCATGGCCTGCCCATGCCGTGCCGCCTGCCCAAGGCGACCTCAACCCCGCACCTCAGGCAGCCCATGTCCCGCAGAGCGCTGCGGGGCGCGGGCGATGAGGTCAGGCGTCACCTACCCTCACCCCGCGGCAAGTATGATTGGCAGCGAGGGCCTCAAGCCATGCTGCGGCCACGCCACCGCACACCCGACGGGAGCAGGCAAACATGAAGGCCGTGCTCACAGTGGCGCGAGAGCTGTTGCGGTGCAGACTGCAAGAAAGCGGTCACAATGTCGCCGAGCTCCTGGATGCCGCTCCTTCAGGGGCACCCCCATTCTGCGTCCAGCTTCCACCCCAGGCCCCGGGCGGATCACGAGGCGGGCCAATCCGTGCCCACGCGCCCCCGGGTGCACCTCAAGGCTTCATCAACACCGGCCTGGCCATTAGCGCCGGGCGACAAGTTACGCCGACACCGCCCCTGGTAAGCGAGGGCATGCGCATCACTGCTTACGGCCCTAGCGGGCCGCCGCCCTACCGTCCCCAAGATGGAGCTTCAAGTCGAACTGCATGGCGCACTGAGCACTATGGCGAGGCCTTTGGGGTGGTGACCCCGGAGGCCTATGTGCCCCACAGGGTGGATTGAGAGTACGCACTGGAAGAAAACCACGGCTCGTTCCTCAGGGCAGGCTGGAGGAAGAGGCGCCAGAAGCCGAGTTTTTCAGGAGCCTCACGGAAGCCTTGACAACCGTGCCGGCGGCAGCAAGTACCATGTACCGCTAATTCCTCAAGAGCAAGCTTATGCTAACCATGGGTCGCAGGAGGTTCAGGTCGCTGCAGTGGATGGTTGCCCCAGTGCAGCAGCCTCCCTCCCCTTAGGAGGAGGGCACTGGGGGTAGCAGGAGAGGGGCCGGGAGCCAGGCTCCTCCCCATGGCATGCGGAGCAAGGCGTTCTTCGGAGGTAGGCCCTCTGCTGGGGAGGTGCCCCAGGGCCTGCCCCCGGCAGGGGACCCGTGGTCATCGGGGGAACCACTGGCGTCCCCTTTTCCCCATTGGTGTTGTCCTGGTTTCCGGTCGCCGTCGATGGTGGTCAAGGGTGGCGCAAGGCGGGGCCCTCATCTGGCAATATGAAGCAAGGCCAGTACCTGTGAAGAAGGCCTAGTGCCTGTGAAGCTCGCCGCCCGTGACACTCTCATGTAATAATGAGTTGGTGTTGTACATGCCCTGGAGTCTCCGGAGAGCAGCCCTCGGGCCTCGGGGGCTCCCTCCCATGCCCAGTGGCAGCACTTAGCTCCGTGCTGGTGAGAAGACGTCAAAGACTAGACTAGGTGCCGGACGCGGCCTTTTGCTCTTACTTCTTTTCGTGCGAACAAGCTTTATCCTTTCGGATCTAAGTTGAAGTCGAATTTGTGTTTGTGTGTGCGGGGAGGGGTGTCGTGTCTTATTCGTGTGCTTTCTCGCGCTCTAATTTCTATTCAAGTTGGAATTCACACTCGCTGCCTCCCTCTCGCGAGCCCATCATGAGTAGGGCATGGCCTAGCATGCGCGCCCGCCGTCCCGTGGCCGGCGTTCGCTCTAGCCAGGCTCTCACCGCATGGTTAGACGGGAGCCTCATGAGCCCCTCGGATAGACGTTGCGAACCTACTCGAGACCCACCAAGACAAAGGTAAAACCACGACAACCTACTCATCGCATCATGCAGGCACACATCCGGCGCCGATCTTGACAACACATAGGCAACAATCTTTTTACATGAGGGGCTTCCCCTCCCAAAATGCTCTCACAACCTTTAGGGCCACGCCCGAGTCTCTTCCTGCGCAGGACAAACAGCAGGGGGAAGCGCGGGATCAATCAGACATGTCGCTCACTGCATCCCCCAGGGCGTCCCCGGAGGCGTCGTTGGCACCGCCGTCGTCACCGCCAGCCTCTCCATCGCCGTTGTCGGCACTGTCTTCACCACCGTTCACCACGTCGCCTTCATCAGCAGCAATGATCACCCCGTCGTCATCAGACGTGAAGGCCCGGACGAGTGCATCTACATTGTCCTCCACCCACCGCGCTAGGTCGCCTCGGACGGCCTCAGGCACCGGGGCGATGGCGGCATCAAAGTCGAAGAGGGGGTCAATGTTCTGGAGATAGCTGAAGACACGGGAGAATGCCCTCACGAGCAGGCCGCGGCTCCGTTCCTCCACCAGCTGACAAGACCTCTCGGAGCGGTTCTCTAGATGCGTCACCACATCAGTAATGAACCGGAGGTTGCCGGCATAGTTGGTCACATGCGGCTCCCCAGTGACTGCCTCGCAGATGTTGCCCAAGGCTGTGTTAGCCCTTTACCTGAGTGTCCAGAGCATGGGGCCATGCATGTGTTCCAGCGTCTGCCGCTGGCGGATCTCGTCCGTATTCTGGTGCGCAACGGCCTCGTCATCATCAACCCGGTGTTGAAGAAGAAGCAGTTCGGCGCGCGAGGAGGCCAGCTTAGCCTGCGCCGAGCTTAGTGTGACAGCGGTGGCCTCAGCTCGCTGCGTGGCTTCAGTCAGCCTGGTCCTGAGAGCAGCAGTACTACCTGCGGCTTCAGCCTTAATCAGCTCCAGCCGCTCTTCATACTCGCGCTCAAGGCCTGCGCGAGCCTCCGCCACGTGACGGTCGATCTCCTCCTGGATTTGGGCCTCCCGTGCACTGACGTCGTCCTCCGCCTGGGTGACCTGGCGCCCCCTCATCTCCAGCCGCTCAAGATCGAGGTTGCACTCAGCAGCCCCCAATGCCAGCGCTTCCTCGCGCCTCCGGAGCTCCTCCTCTTCAGCGGGCGCCCCTTTCAGCGACGCAAGGGCGGCTCAACGCAACTCCGCCTGCTGCTCCAAAGAGTTGCACCAGTCTTGGAGCTCCCACGCGCGCTCTCCCACAGCTTCGCGTCACCGATCTGCTTCCCGAGCCTCCTCAATGGCTCGGGCGCAGGCCTCCCGAGAAGCCACCAGAGATGCCTCGGCCTTGGCATTGTTGAGATCACATTGATGGCGCGCGAGACCGACATCCGCCTTCATCTTGCGCCCCTCCTCGATCAGCCGCAGGCCTTCAGCTTCAAGACGCGCGTCCTCGCCTGCAAGCTCTGCACCAAGCTGGCTCACTTCGTCTATCGCCTTCTGGAGGAACTCTCATTGGACAGCGCTACGGTCAGGCGCACTCTTGAGCACGTTGTCAACGTCATCCTCCGCCATCGATGCTGGCGGAGAGCCCTGGAGTGGTTCGCCCCTTCTCGGCAGGGGGGCTGGGGGCTGGCGCCCCCACGATCGCCAGGCGGGCCCAGCAAGGGACCCAGCCAGGCGCTGATCCACCTCCCGATGAGGAACTGAAGATCGACTTCAATCACTCGCAGCCTATGATCAGCAGAGGAGCCCGGGGCAAGTTGGTTGAGTCCAGGGGGAGCTCGCGAAGGGGGAGCGACGCGCCCGTAGGTTCAAGGTGCACCATGGGCCGACCTACCTCTCCGGCCAAGCTTGCGCCGAGGGTGGCACGCGGACTCTGGGCGATCAAGGTCGATGGTGGAGGAGAAGCCTGAGGAAGTGACTCCTCGGCCGGCTTTGCTGGCTCATTAGGAGGGATCCTGAAAGGCCACGGTCAGCAAATGGAGCGGCAAGCAAGGAACTGCAAGGAGGGACTTACTCATCCATGGCGAAGTACTTCCTGTGTTCAATGGGTGGAACGGGCGATCGTCACCACCGGAAGCCTCCTTCCTCTTGCGAAGGGTCTCGAAATCTATGCGGAACCGGCCCAAGCTCGCAACGTGGGGGCCATCGCGCGACATAGGAGCTGAAGCGTCAGGACAGCCAACATCAAGGGCACCAGGCTGAGAGGAGCGATCAGGTGCCACCTCTCGGTGGCCTGCCGAGGCCTCGGGGGCTTCGGTCTTGGGAGCCGCAAGTCGCGCCCCCTTATCAGCCACCACCTCGAGGGGGGCTCCGTAAGCTCCGGAGGATGATGCCTCGGGAGCCCTGCGCGACATCAACACCTCGACATCAGGCCCCCCAGCTCCTGCCAATGCTTGCCTCCCAGCATCGACTCCTGAGGCAAGGTCGGCGCAGGCGACTAGGGGAAGGACTACGACGACCGGGTTCTCGTGGGGCCCCGCGAGGCCAGCCGGGCGCCGTCCCCATTCGTCGAAGTGGGGCATTTGCCTCACAAACTCGACCCTGTTTTTGCAAAGATACAACAGGGCGCCTCCATGACGAACGCTGCCAGGAGAGGGGTCGCCAGTCAGGACCTGCAGCACCTTCCTCCGTGACGATCCTGTTGAAGGAGGCTTGGGACACGGGCCAGACCGTCATCTTCCCGCACTCATTGAAGATGGAGGCAAGCGCGGAGCAGACCTTCTCCAGGGCTTCCAAATTGAGTATAAGTGACTTGTCGATGGCGGGAGGAAGGCGCATGTTTCTTCCCCTTATCCTTTTTTGTTCGCGCCATGGCAATGGAAAGGGGGAAGAACTCAAGATGGATTGGAGGCAGAAGCAGAGGCTCGAGGAGGAAAAGGGAACAAGAAGCACGCAAGCGGCAAAGGGAGGATAATTGTGTACGAGCCTCGTGGCCGCCTAGCCAGGCGCATAATGAGGGAGCGTGGGGAAGCGCAGACAGCCATGTCCAATCAACCGCCACACGGCGCCGAAGGCCGCAGGCTGATGGGGCCCGCGGCGCTCCGCACTTGCCCCTTCGCTTCTCTGCTAAGCCAAGTCCGAGCGCGCCTTGGGCCCAGGGGCTACTGTCGGCATTCTGGGAACGGGGGTCCCCAGACTTCCCTGCTTGCGGCCTGCGGCATGGCTGGAGTGGTGGCCCATTACGGCCCATCTTCGTCAGTGCAAGACTAAAGACCCTCGCGAGGGGCCATGCCTCGCGGGGCGGATGACACGAGGCTTCCTCAGGAGCGGCCTTGCCAGGCAGACTCGCGAGGAGGCAGAGAGAACAAGGTAGGGTACCTCGCGAGGTACTCATGACACAAGCCATGACGATCGAGACCAGGCGGGCGCCAGGAAGGCGCCGACCTGCGCACTCTCCTTGTTTCCTCTTTGGTGCAAAGGGGGCAAGCACAGGCGTGGAGTACTGAGGCATTAGACAAAGGTTGCCATTTCAATGCAACGAGACCAAGAGCAGTAGAGCGGCAGGATGGAGGTCACCGTGGAGCCCAAGACGGCGTCATCGCTAGTGCCTTTGGCAGCCGAAGACCAACTTTAGTCAGGATAACTTGTACTAGGTGTTCCCCTTCGAAATGGCCGTTGTTGGCACCCTTCCCACTCAATATTTGGGAAGAGGGCCAGGGCCTCTATAAATAGGGATAGCCACCACCACAGTAGGGGCATCTCATCGAGTCCTCATTAGATCCATAAGCGATCGAGCTCACCCAAGTAGTTCATCGCACCAGCTCAAGAACACCTCTCGCGAGGCTGTTCATCCTTTGTACTGTTCATCATCAGCCCCTGAGGCAATTCACCACACCACACACTGGAATTCATACTATCATGGACTTGATCCTCAAGGAACTGCACCTTGTGGCCCATTCTGGCGGAAAGATATACGCAAGCTAGTTGATCAATTCAGAGAGGTCTCTTGGCTGGAGGTCCATCAAGGGACTCAACTCTTTTTTGGTTGGACAAATGGAATCTTGGGGACTTAGTTTTGCCATTGCAAAATAGATTTCTAAGGCTATTTTCTTATTCTAAGGACACACTGGTATCTGTGAAGGATGGCCTTGAGTGTCAAAAACTTGCATCTTGGTTCAGTTCGCCCCTATCTGAGCAAGCCTTTCAGGAACTATTGTCTTTGCAATCTCTGTTATAGAATCATAATAGACAACCTGGTCGGAGGGATGTCTAGTACTAGCATGGCACTCATAAGCCTTACATCCCCCAAACATTCTACTCCAATCTGACCTTCAATCCTTTGCTCGAATTGGTCTAGGCCAGTTCTTGTACCAAGAAAAAAAGGTTTTTTCCTGGATGCTAATTATGGACAGATTAAACACCAAGGATATGGAAGAAAGGATATATTCACATATTGATGATGTGGTAAATCGTGTGATGTGTCCCACTCAGTCTAGGGATGACCAATTGTTCTTTAACTGCATTTTCAGCCAAAGAGTTTGGAATTACCTTCAGATTGATTAGTCTAATGCAAATGATATGGCTGAAATGGCTGTGAATGCTAGGAGGAATTTTAACAAACCTTTCTTTGAGGAAGTGGGTTTTACTACCTGCTGGAATATTTGGCTGATTAGAAATGCAAAGGTGTTCAGACATGAAAGACCTAGCTTTAACCATTGGAGGGGGCTTTTATTCATGACATGTCCCTTCTTTCTAAGTCTAGGTACAAGGAGGAGCTTGTTAGATGGGTGACCTTTGCCTCCTTGATTTCCCTTCTTCTTTTCTTTAGGTCTTTTAACCCTTTTTAACTTTGTTACTTTTGGTAACCTTTGTAAATAATGTATACTTTGAATGAATGAATTACAATGGCTGCGGGGGTTTTCCCTACAGTAACCAGTCAAAAAAAGATACGATGCACTCTTTATGGCATAACATTAGCTTTTAGGATTTGGATGCACAAGCAGTATTTCTGCTTAATATAAGCGAAGGCTAACAATAGACTGGGAAGGAACCAACAAGAGAGCAACAACAGTCATAATCATGCATTTTAAATAACCAACATTGAACGATAGCATGGTGAGGATATAAACACGCTGAGCATAACTATCATAGAAGCAAGATTGTTTTGGAATCAATTACATACGTGAACGGTGAGCATATGCCAAGTCAAGCCACTTACATTCTTCAGAGGAGGATACAACACTAACATATCACATCATAATCAATTTAATGCATGTTAACACCCAAGATAGCATATAATCCACACCTAACTAATTAATCATGGCATAAGAAAACATGAACTCTAATTATCATCACACACATGTTTATCCATGATATGCAGAAAGAAACTCATTGAGATAAACATATGTATAAAAATAAAACTAGTAGAGTTCATATCAACTTTTGTTCACCACAATCACTTCATCAAATCAACACCATTATTGCCTTTCACTTCCATGATTGAATAATGTGGAAATAAATAACATAGTGCAAGTGTCACCGTGGATTAAGCTGAACTCTGCACACACTATATACAAGGAGAAGTCATGGAAATATTTAGTCTTTTATTAGTTCAAAGATAAAGCACAGAAGAACCAATTGAATTATTTTTTATTGTCAACTCCTTTTGAAACAACATTCGATAAGATACAAAGAAAAATTTAAAAGAAACAATGAAGAGAAAGAACAAAAAGAAACAAACAATTCAGAGAACCAAAAAGAAACATTTTTTAATTTTTTGGCTTTTCTTATGAAAGCAAATAAGCGAAGGTTCAAAGAAAAAGCGAAAAAGAGCAAAATATTCACATTGAAGAACTTAAAACAAATGAAAAGAAATGAGAAATCTTTTTGGATTTTATTTTTATAACAACAAACCAGCAAATACAAGAAAGAAAACTGAAAAATAAGCGAAAGAAACCGAACAAAAACCAAAAATAAACAAGAAGAGAAATGAGAAATATTTGGGTTTTTTCAGTTTTAACAAAAACAGAAAAAAGAACGAACAAATGCGAAACATGGATATACAAGGATCATGAGGTGCATCGAGTGTAGTGAATGTGTATGATAACATGAATGAAATGTCGGTGAGAAAACGTACTATCGAGCTTAGGCTTTTGACCTGACATGGTTTACTGCCAAGGATAAAATCCTGCCGGCCCACGAAGATACTGATTATATTGTCCTGGCTTTGGTACATGTGACTCCCAGGGGTGAATCTCATCATCATGCACCACTGCCAGTTCATTCTTGTAGTTGGTGATGTCAGTTGGCATAATAAAATATCTTCCCTGACTTATAGATAAAACAATGAAGGAGAAGACAAGGTAATAATTTCACGGGTAGCCTGGCTGAACACCAGGTTATACCAGTAATTGTTAGGTGCAGCATACTCCTCAATGAATACATGGCACTTCATGGAAGCAAAATCCAGGTAACCATCAGGTACCTTAAATCTTCGTCATGTCTAATGGGGACATTAAGATGTGCAATAAGATGTGTACCATATACACCACCGTAAATAATGCCCTTGGTCCTATTCTTACATAGACAGCATGCAACAACTTCTCCCAAACTATAAATCCTGTCACCATAAAGAGTACTACACAAAATAGTGAGATCGGTGGCGCCAAGCGTACCACTTTCTTGTTTAGCAGTCAAACATCTTCCTATGAATAAAGCAAAGCAATGCATAGAAGAAAAATGCAGACTAGTGACTCTAGATCGAGAACCTCCTCTACATTCTCGTACACATAAATCAAGTAGTAATTCTTTGAACTCTTCAGGTCAAGGTTCAGCCATACTGCCCTCAAAGTACAACATACGAATGAAGGTACTTGATATTCTCATAGTCTAAGGAACACTGGTGCAGATACCTGCTTTACAAACGGTTTTTAACCCCTTTCCGCGACGGCGCTTGGAACCGTCACCAAGTGAGTGTGGGTGATAGGGGGTCCTTCCCACATGACCCAGAAACCGTCGGGGATAGGCCCTCCTGGCACACAGGCTGGGGCAAAATGAGCTCATGTGCGATCTGGCGGGACATCAAAACCCAATTGTTTCCGTTCGTATGTACATCCCACACGGTGAATCCCAGAAAAACATTTTCGTTCGTATGTATATCACACATAGTTTTTTGTGTGGAGTGTGCAAGGTGGCCTAACGAAAGCAGTTCTCTCCCAGAAGCCGTGTGTGATCGTTAGTTGATCGAACGCGCCTACTTTCTAGAAATGTGCGGGTTGTTTGAGTTCATCGCCCACGGTGTTGTCCGGGTAACTGTCTGCAATAGAAAACCCCAATAAGCAGGGTAATTAGCCTATTATTGATAATCCATGTACTAATCAAATTGATATTTCTTATAAAAACACACCAGATATTTCATATCTGTATAACAGCAACCAGGATTTCATAATTGAATTACATCAGATAGCTTCGGCACTCAGTTTCGTCATTACACAACAACACCAAGTTTCACATGTAACATCCAAAACCTTTGGAAAGTAGCATCATACATGGTAAATAGACAGATGAATCTCACCTGGGAAACTACAGAAGCGGAAGGCAAATATTGAGCCTTCAGTGATGTTGAATGTCCTTGCAACTTTAGGCCAATGGCTATGGATAATTGTGCACCCAACCTTCACCCTCTTCAGCAAGACTTCAATATTGTACCATGGGTGTTGAATGAATACCTTCCTCGCCTCTTGACCATGCAGGTGGTTTGAGAGGTAATCATCAGTGAACTGCTTTGAAAAGTATTGAAAACAAAGATATGCATAAATCACTGTTATAAATTTTGAAATGGTGCAAGGGGTAAAAACAAGGTAAAAGAGTTAGTAGCATCGTATAGTTGATTGATGTCTTCTTCATTGTGCAAACAAAGATCTTGCAGTTATTCGTCGCAAGTTTCTTCATCCTAACAATCTTTCTGAATTTCTTAACTTGACCGATATTCATGGACATCTCATTTCCCCATATGCAAAACGAACAGTGGGTCTAAGCCTCTGACAGCAGGACCTACATGTGCAAGACCAAATTGTAAGAAACCTAAATATTAGAATGATTCCTGCAACTACACAATAATGTGATATTAGCCAAAGGACCATGCTTCAACAAACCTCAATGGTAAACCGCAGTGTCTCCCATTATTTCCCTGCAACACACATATGGAAGATCTTGATCAGGTTAACCGAGAGTTGTCATACTATTGGTAGAATATGTATTGAGTATAGCCGAATTCGATTTATTTCACATGTGTAACAATACAAAATTGTACCCACATCAAATGAAAATCAAATTGCAGAACTAAACCAAAGAGTTAAATGGACAGCAGACCAAATGAACCAAAATAGTCAACTGTGCACGACATTGTAGAATAGAAACATGTACTAGAAGATAAGACAGTTAACAAAACAAAGAATGCTTGAGAACACTACTTCGAAATGTAGCAAATGTTGGACCAAACTGTTAACTGAACATTACATTTCAGAGGACCAAAGTGTTAACTATACATTACATTTCAGCGGACCAAACTGCAAACTGAACATCAGATTGCATATTAACATTATAGAGGACAAATCACTAAAAGGCATTGGCAGTGGCCTTGAGAAAACAGCATGAGCTGTATTTTAAAGAAGACAACAGCGTGGCGGTCTCGACGGTAGCCTCGAAGACGAGGTGCTCCTCCAAGATCTGGCAGTCGGCATGCAAGGCAGCCATAGCGACCTTGTGCGTGCGTGTGGCTGCGATTTTCTTTTCAGCTGCCAGATGCTACTGAGCTCCATGTTATACTGCGTGCAAAATGGCTGTGTGCGGCACTTAATTGGAGGACGGGGACAGTGACTTCGGCCGAAGGTGTCGCGCCATCGGTCGGGGCATGTGGGATGGGAAAGGAGGAGGATGGTGTGGGTGGGGTGTGGATTACCTGACCATATCAACAAGGCCGTGCAGCAAGAAGAAGGCTCGGCAACGAGGAGACCACGCAGCAAGAAGAAGGGTCACTGACAAGGAGGCGGTGCTGCGAGAAGAAGGGTCGGCGGCGCTGCAAGAAGAAGGGTCGTCGGCGAGGAGGCGGTACTATAAGAAGAAGGGTTGCTGGCCAGGAGGCGGTGCTGCAAGAAGAAGGGTAGCCGGCTAGGAGGCGGCGCTGCAAGAAGAAGGGTCACCGACAAGGAGGCTGAGCTTCCAGTAAGCAGCAGTGATGGTTTGAACTTGGAAAGCAAGAAGGAATAGTGGAAATGTGGCTTTTGGTGGGAGGGAGGAGGCGGGGAGATAGATATTTCCGCGGTGGCAAAAAATTTCGCTCGGTGCCGCGAGAAACTGGCGCGCAAGTGTGGTTCAAGCGGGGGTGGTGTACTATAGACGACGAAGCTTCCTGCGTAAGCCAGACAAGATGGTGTGCCAAGATATTTCATATCGCATCCCACATGATTCTTTCTAGTAAAGTGTTTGTGATATACCTGATTTATTTCATTATGTTTTGAAAGAGAAAATGGTGTTATGGAGGGAAAGGATGGTGTTTGAATTGCTAGAACATTTATGTACAGTGAACATGCAACCAAATGAGTGTCGTGTTTAAATTTGGAATTATTCCGGGTTCGTTTGGCATTTTTATGGATTAATTGAGTTTCTCGGCATTTAATGTGCATAATTCAAATTTGAACTACAAGCACATGCTCCAGTGGACCAAAGTTTGTTGAAAAATCACATGTGTGTCTTTAGGTGAATTTATAGGTCCCATGCAAGAAATGGGAATGAAATTCAAGCATCTGGGCGTCGTGGCTCGGTCGGGAACATTGAGAAACTTGGTTCTAAATTCCTGGAAATTCAAAACTCGCCTGAAAATCATGAAACTTGGCATGGTGTCATTTCATGGCACCAACATGCTGTGGTAAAAGAATTGGCCGCATTTGGACAAGTTTTTGGTATAAGCTTTTTGCAAACGGGAGCTTCTCTGGAGAAGACTCATGGTTCTCGAGGGGGGATGTGTCACCTTTGTGTTCGAAATGATATACGCTGCCTCCCCCCTTGTTTGTTTACAGAGGCAACATAGAACTATATGAGTGCCGTGTTAAAATTGAAATTATTGCGAGTTCGTTTGGACTTTCCTATATATTAATTGAATTTCCGGTCATTTAATGTGCATAATTCAAATTTGAACTACAAGCACATGCTCCAATGCACCAAAGTTGGTTGAAAAATCACATGTGTGTCCTTGGGTGAATTTCTTGGTCCCATGCAAGAAATTAGAATGAAATTCAAACATCTGGGCGTAGTGGCTCGACCGGAAAGATTGAGAAACTTGGTTTTTTAATTCATGTAAATCCAAAACATGCCTGAAAATCATGAAACTTGGCATGGTGTCATGACATGGCACCAACTTGCCGTGGTAATTTTTTTGGCCGAATTGGGACAAGCTTTGGTATAAGCTTCTTGCAAACCGGAGCTTCTCTCAAGAAAGCTCGTGGTTCTGAGAGGAACGTGTCACCTCCGTGTGCGAAACGACATACACACACTGCCTTCTCCTACCTTAATTTTTTTAAACAGGCAGATTAGACCAAGTAGAAGTATCATGCTAAATTTTGGAATTATTTTAGGTTCATTTGGCCTTTTTTATACATTAATTGAATTTCTAGTCATTTAATGTGCATAATTCAAATTTGAACTACAAGCACATGCTCTAGTGCACCAAAGTTGGTTGAAAAATCACATGTGTGTCCTTTGGTGAATATCTAGGTCCCATGCAAGAAATGGGAATGGAATTCAAACATCTGGGCATCGTGGCTCGACCGGAAAGATTGAGAAACTTGGTTTTTTAATTCATGTAAATCCAAAACACACCTGAAAATCATGAAACTTGGCATGGTGTCATGACATGGCACCAACATGCTACGGTAATTTTTTTGGCCAAATTAGGACAGGCTTTCGTATAAGCTTCTTGCAAACTGGAGCTTCTCTCAAGAAGGCTCGTGGTTTCGAGAGGAAAACATGTCACCTCCATGTGCGAAACAACATACGTACACTGCCTTCTCTCGCCTTAATTTTTTTACACATGCAGATTAGACCAAATAGAAGTATCATGCCAAATTTTGGAATTATTCCGGGTTCGTTTGGCCTATTTTATACATTAATTGAATTTCTGGTCATTTAATGTGCATAATTCAAATTTGAACTACAAGCACATGCTCCGGTGCACCAAAGTTGGTTGAAAAATCATATGTGTGTCCTTGGGTGAATTTCTAGGTCCCGTACAAGAAATGGGAATGAAATTCAAACGTCTGGGCGTCGTGGCTCGACCGAAAAGATTGAGAAACTTGGTTTTTTAATTCATGTAAATCCAGAACACGCCTGAAAATCATGAAACTTGGCATGGCGTCATGACATGGCACCAACATGCTGCGGTAATTTTTTTGGCCGAATTGGGACAAGCTTTGGTATAAGCTTCTTGCAAACCGGAGCTTCTCTCAAGAAGGCTCGTGGTTCCGAGAGGGAATGTGTCACCTCCATGTGTGAAACGACATACGTACACTGCCTTCGCCCGCCTTAATTTTTTTTACACAGGCAGATTAGACTAAATAGAAGTATCGTGCTAAATTTTGGAATTATTCCGGGTTCGTTTGGTCTTTTATACATTAATTGAATTTCTGGGCATTTAATATGCATAATTGAAATTTTAAATACAAGCACATGCTCCAGTGCACCAAAGTTGGTTGAAAAATCACATGTGTGTCCTTGGGTGAATTTCTAGGTCCCATGGAAGAAATGGGATGAAATTCGAACTTCTAGGCGTCGTGGCTCGGCCGAAAAGATTGAGAAACTTCATTTTTAATTCCTGTAAATCCAAAACACGCCTGAAAATCATGAAACTTGGCATGGTGTCATGACAAGGCACCAACATGCTACGGTAATTTCTCTGTCCAATTTGCGAAAGCGCACACATTAACAATCAACAAAGTCATTTTGGAACAAGTGCTGTCACGTTACAAATCGGAAACACAACTATTATTGAAACCTGTGGGTCGTTCTACTTACCAATTACATGTCGCGGCACGTCCCTTTTTTTATTAGCTAGGTGGTGCCGTGTGGGGTAGCTATTTGAGTACGGGATGCGTGCGATCAGACCACTGCGCGTGCTCATCGGGAGGAGAGCCCTTTGACCTCTATCTACCACACACCTCCCTCCCAATGTCTCCATTAATGGCGCCCGAGCCCCTGTTTCTTGGTGTGGCTATGTCTCACTGGACTGAGATTTAAGAGAGAAAAATGGAAATCTAAAAATAAAGTTTTACACGGATCTTGATGTAAGATCCGACGGACCTATATAGCATTGACTGTGACTTATAGCAAGCACGATGAATGTAAGGACAATGAGAGTGGATAATAATTGTCTTACATATTTAGGAACATAATTAAAAAAAGCCAAATGCAGCAATGCTCGAAATACACAAGGGCAAAAGAAGAAGGAAGACAACTCGCTGATCTCTACTTTCTTGATGCATTGCTGCAGGCCGCGGGAACTTGTCTCCGGGGCGAGCGGTGATGAGCTCTTTCCTGTCCTCAATATGCTGCTTGAGAGCATCCATGGATTCCTCCACCAGCCTTTTGTGCTTCATGCGCAACACAACATTCTCATCCATAAGTTTCTCGACGATGACGCTGGTCCTCTTCAACAAGGAAGTGGTCTCCTCCTGCTGCTCCGCACTTCCAATGATCTTCGCCCTCAGCAGGTCGCGCTCAGCCTGGAGCTTCTCATTGCTCTCCCTTAGTTGCCGGATGACGCCAGTAGCCTGTTCAAACGAGGCTTTCATGTCGTCCGACAATCTCGCCAGCCAGAGATCTAATCCATATGGCTATGGACGATCGCATTCATGCGCCTGTAAGAGTACTCGGCTACCCGCGAAACATTTTCCCAGGCCGCTGCGGCACAACCGGACATCTATGTTGCTTCCGCGGCACGGCCGCACCAGTCTGCTGTATCGATGGCGCAGTAGGACCCTCGTGCTGCCTCAGCGGTGCGACGGGACCTCTGTGCTACTACGGCCGCACGGCGGGACATGTCGGCTGCTTTCACAGCAAGGCGGGACATCTCTCATGCTTTCGCTTCCATGCTCGCCTCTCCCTGGTGACAAAATCTCGACCCAGAACTCACGTTGGCCATGGCAAACGCAAGGGAACGATGATGAATGACTTGGTTGTTTTTGTGGATGAGGAGTTGAGGAGGAATGTACAGTCATCTTGGAGTAGTAGTATTTATAACCAAGTACTAATACACTCCTAAGTGGGAAACCGTTTAGGTTTTGATCGGTGTGAACAGGTTTGCAATTTGGAATGTGACGGGACGCAGGCTCAAAATTTATTGACGGCTCTATAATTTCTAAGTGCGACACTATTCCCGGACGGCGTAACGTGGGCACGCTTTCTCGGCCGCGTACGTGGCGTTTGCACCATAGGGTGCACTGTAATAGGCAATGTCAGCACACGTCTTGTTCCAAGAACCGTGCACGCTCGTTATTACCACCGTGCATGCTTCTTTTAATTAGAATGCGTGCCCGTCTAGCGCACACACGTTGATTTGTCTAACTGTTTCTGTTTGTTGTGGCTAATCGCAAATAGTTCATCCGTGTGAAGTGTATGGCATCAATCGCACACACCTTTGATATGGCTGACCGTTTCTGTTCTGTTGCCTAATCGCAAACAGTTAATCCCTCTGAAGCGTATGCCTTCAATCGCACACACCTTTATCTAGCTGTCAGTTTCTGTTGTTCCGCCTCATCACAAACAGTTAATCCGTTTGAACTATATGCCGTGTGTCACACACGCCTTCATCTGGCTGCCCGTTTCCGTTCCTCTTCCTCATCGCAAACAGTTCATTGAATTGAACCGTATGCCCTGCATCGCACATGCAACTAAAATCTGAACCGTGTTTGATGCATCCGTCATCGCAAACGTTTTGCACCCTTTTTGACGGGTTTTTTACACCACCGTTTGCCATTATTGCATCACACATAGTTTTGTCGAAGGGTCTCTGATTGTAGTGTCGCGTTAGTAGCATCCTGTAGTAGTGGAAGAGAGTGTATGCTAATATCTGCATTACAATGCTAATAACATATGACGACGTGTTCTCATAGTATTATAATTAGGTTGGGTGTGTTCAACATCATTGTTCCGCTAGCACTTGTTCTCATTGTTGCCGCATCCTTGTTACTGGAACAATTCATAAGAAAAACGAGCTCATCATGCAACATATGATCTAGTCTTATAAGTGAGACCTGAAACTTGTCATTATGTTTGTGTTTCACACATGATTATGAGTTTTTCCTTTGAATCTTGCATTCAAGAACCATAGAAATTATAGCATAGTAAATAAACATTAATTACAAGCGTGGAACACTACTGCAGGATGCTGCTAACGCGACACTATGATCAGAGATCCTTCGAGAAAATGTGTGTGATGCAATAATCGGAAACGGTGGTGTCAAAGAACCGTCAAAAAATGTGCAAATGTTTGCGGTGACGGATGCATCAAACACGGTTCAGATTTCAGTTGTGTGTGCGATGCAGGGCATACGTGTTGGGGAACGTTGTAGAAAATAAAAATATTCCTACGGTTTCACCAAGATCCATCTATGAGTTCATCTAGCAACGAGTGATAGGAGTGCATCTACATACCCTTGTAGATCGCGAGCGGAAGCGTTCAAGAGAACGGGGTTGAGGGAGTCGTACTCGTCGTGATCCAAATCACCGATGACCAAGTGCCGAACGGACAGCACCTCCGCGTTCAACACACGTACGGAGCGGATGACGTCTCCTCCTTCTTGATCCAGCAAGGGGGAAGGAGAGGTTGATGAAGATCCAGCAGCATGATGGTGTGGTGGTGGATGCAGCAGAGTTTCGGCAGAGCTTCGCCGAGCTTCTGCGAGAGGGAGAGGTATAGCAGGGGAGAGGGAGGCGCCAAGACTACAGGGTGCGGCTGCCCTCCCTCCCCCCTCCTTTATTTAGGCCCCCAGGGGGTGCCGGCCCTAGAGATGGGATCTCTAGGGGGGGGGTGCGGCCAAGGGGGGTGGAGTTCCCCCCAAGGCAAGTGGAGGCGCCCCCTCCCCTAGGGTTCCCAACCCTAGGCGCAGAGGAGGGCCCAGGGGGGCGCACCAGCCCACCAGGGGCTGGTCCCCTTCCCACTTCAGCCCACGGGACCCTCCGGGATAGGTGGCCCCACCCGATGGACCCCCGGGACCCTTCCGGTGGTCCCAGTACAATACCGGTGACCCCCGAAACTCTCTCGATGGCCAAAACTGCACTTCCTATATATTATTCTTTACCTCCGGACCATTCCGGAACTCCTCCGACGTCCGGGATCTCATCCGGGACTCCGAACAACTTTCAGTTTGCTGCATACTCATATCTCTACAACCATAGCATCACCGAACCTTAAGTGTGTAGACCCTACGGGTTCGGGAGACAAGTAGACATGACCGAGACGGCTCTCCGGTCAATAACCAACAGCGGGATCTGGATACCCATGTTGGCTCCCACATGCTCCTCGATGATCTCATCGGATGAACCACGATGTCGAGGATTCAATCAACCCCTTATACGATTCCCTTTGTCAATCGGTACGTTACTTGCCCAAGACTCGATCGTCGGTATCCCAATACCTCGTTCAGTCTCGTTACCGGCAAGTCACTTTACTCGTACCATAATGCATGATCCCGTGACCAGACACTTGGTAACTTTGAGCTCATTATGATGATGCATTACCGAGTGGGCCCAGAGATACCTCTCCGTCATACGGAGTGACAAATCCCAGTCTCGATCCGTGTCAACCCAACAAACACTTTCGAAGATACCTGTAGTGCACCTTTATAGTCACCGAGTTACGTTGTGACGTTTGGTACACCCAAAGCACTCCTACGGTATCCGGGAGTTACGCGATCTCATGGTCTAAGGAAAATATACTTGATATTGGAAAAGCTCTAGCAAAATGAACTACACGATCTTGTGCTATGCTTAGGATTGGGTCTTGTCCATCACATCATTCTCCTAATGATGTGATCCCATTATCAACGACATCTAATGTCTATAGTCAGGAAACCATGAGTATCTGTTGATCAATGAGCTAGTCAACTAGAGGCTTACTAGGGACATATTATGGTCTATGTATTCACACGTGTATTACGATTTTTGGATAATACAATTATAGCATGGATAAAGACATTTATCATGAACAAGGAAATATAATAGTAATCCTTTTATTATTGCCTCTAGGGCATATTTCCAACAGTCTTCCACTTGCACTAGAGTCAATAATCTAGTTACATTGTGATGAATCGAACACCCATAGAGTTCTGGTGTTGATCATGTTTTGCTCGCGAAAGAGGTTTAGTCAACGGATCTGCGACATTCAGATCCGTATGTACTTTGCAAATATCTATGTCTCCATCTTGAACATTTTCACGGATGGAGTTCAAACAACGCTTGATGTGCCTGGTCTTCTTGTGAAACCTGGGCTCCTTGGCAAGGGCAATAGCTCCAATGTTGTCACAGAAGAGTTTGATCGGCCCCGACGCATTGGGTATGACTCCTAGGTCGGTGATGAACTCCTTCACCCAAATTGCTTCATGCGCTGCCTCCGAGGCTGCCATGTACTCCACTTCACATGTAGATCCCGCCATGACGCTCTCCTTGCAGCTGCACCAGCTTACTGCTCCACCATTCAACATATACACGTATCCGGTTTGTGACTTAGAGTCATCCAGATCTGTGTCGATTCTAGTGTCGACGTAACCCTTTACGACGAGCTCTTAGTCACCTCTATAAACGAGAAACATGTCCTTTGTCCTTTTTAGGTACTTCAGGATATTCTTGACCGCTGTCCAATGTTCCTTCCTGGGATTACTTTGGTACCTTCCTACCAAACTTACGGCAAGGTTTACATCAGGTCTGGTACACAGCATGGCATACATAATAGATCCTATGGCTGAAGCATAGGGGATGACACTCATCTCTTCTTTATCTTTTGCCGTGGTCGGGCCTTGAGCCGAGCTCAATCTCACACCTTGCAATACAGGCAAGAACCCTTTCTTGGACTGATCCATTTTGAACTTCTTCAAAATCTTATCAAGGTATGTGCTTTGTGAAAGACCTATGAGGCGTCTCGATCTATCACTATAGATCTTGATGCCTAATATGTAAGCAGCTTCTCCAAGGTCCTTCATTGAAAAACACTTATTCAAGTAGGCCTTAATGGTGTCCAAAAGTTCTATATCATTTCCCATCAAAAGTATGTCATCTACATATAATATGAGAAATGCTACACAGCTCCCACTCACTTTCTTGTAAACGCAGGCTTCTCCATAAGTCTACATAAACCCAAACGCTTTGATCATCTCATCAAAGCGAATGTTCCAACTCCGAGATGCTTGCACCAGCCCATAAATGGATCGCTGGAGCTTGCATACTTTGTTAGCATTCTTAGGATCGACAAAACCTTCCGGCCGCATCATATACAGTTCTTCCTTAAGATGTCCGTTAAGGAATACCGTTTTGACGTCCATCTGCCATATCTCATAATCATAGTATGCGGCAATTGCTAACATGATTCAGACGGACTTCAGCTTCGCTACGGGAGAGAATGTCTCATCGTAGTCAACCCCTTGAACTTGCCGATAACCCTTAGCGACAAGTCGAGCTTTATAGGTGGTAACATTACCATCCGCGTCCGTCTTCTTCTTAAAGATCCATTTGTTTTATATCGCTCGCCGATCATCGGGCAAGTCTTTAAAAGTCCATACTTTGTTTTCATACATGGATTCTATCTCGGATTGCATGGCTTCAAGCCATTTGTTGGAATCTGGGCCCGCCATCGCTTCTTCATAGTTCGAAGGTTCACCTTGTCTAACAACATTATTTCCAAGACAGGGTTGCCATACCACTCTGGTGTGGAACGTGTCCTTGTGGACCTACGAAGTTCAGTAGCAACTTGATCCGAAGTACCTTGATCATCATCATTAATTTCCTCTCCAGTCGGTGTAGGCACCACAGGAACATTTTCCTGAGCTGCACTACTTTCCGGTTCAAGAGGTAGTACTTCATCGAGTTCTACTTTCCTCCCACTTACTTCTTTCGAGAGAAACTCTTTTTCCAGAAAGGATCCGTTCTTGGCAACAAAGATCTTTCCCTCGGATCTTAAGTAGAAGGTATACCCAATGGTTTCCTTAGGGTATCCTATGAAGACGCATTTTTCCGACTTGGGTTCGAGCTTTTCAGGTTGAAGTTTCTTGACATAAGCATCGCATCCCCAAACTTTTAGAAATGACAACTTAGGTTTCTTCCCAAACCATAATTCATACGGTGTCGTCTCAACGGATTTAGACGGAGCCCTATTTAAAGTGAATGTAGCTGTCTCTAGAGCGTATCCCCAAAATGATAGCGGTAAATCGGTAAGAGACATCATAGACCGCACCATATCCAATAGAGTGCGATTACGACGTTCGGACACACCGTTACGCTGAGGTGTTCCAGGCGGCGTGAGTTGTGAAACGATTCCACATTTCCTTAAGTGCGTACCAAATTCGTGACTTAAATATTCTCCTCCACGATCTGATCATAGGAACTTTATCTTTCGGTCACGTTGATTCTCTACCTCATTCTGAAATTCCTTGAACTTTTCAAAGGTCTCAGACTTGTGTTTCATTAAGTAGACATACCCATATCTACTCAAGTCATCAGTGAGAGTGAGAACATAACAATATCCTCCGCGAGCCTCAACGCTCATTGGACCGCACACATCGGTATGTATGATTTCCAATAAGTTGGTTGCTCGCTCCATTGTTCCGGAGAACGGAGTCTTGGTCATTTTGCCCATGAGGCATGGTTCGCATGTGTCAAATGATTCATAATCGAGAGACTCTAAAAGTCCATCAGCATGGAGCTTCTTCATGCGCTTGACACCAATGTGTCCAAGGCGGTAGTGCCACAAGTATGTGGGACTATCGTTATCAACTTTACATCTTTTGATATTCACACTATGAATATGTGTAACATTTTGTTCGAGATTCATTAAGAATAAACCATTGACCATCGAGGCATGACCATAAAACATATCTCTCATATAAATAGAAAAACCATTATTCTCAGATTTAAATGAGTAGCCATCTCGTATCAAACGAGATCCAGATACAATGTTCATGCTCAAACTTGGCACTAAATAACAATTATTGAGGTTTAAAACTAATCCCGTAGGTAAATGTAGAGGTAGCGTGCCGACGGCGATCACATTGACCTTGGAACCATTCCCGACGCGCATCGTCACCTCGTCCTTCGCCAGTCTCCGCTTATTCCGCAGCTCCTGCTGTGAGTTACAAATATGAGCAACGACACCGGTATCAAATACCCAGGAGTTACTACGAGTACTGGTAAGGTACACATCAATTACATGTATATCACATATACCTTTAGTGTTGCCGGCCTTCTTGTCTGCTAAGTATTTGGGGCAGTTCCGCTTCCAGTGACCCTTCCCTTTGCAATAAAAGCACTCAGTCTCAGGCTTGGGTCCATTCTTTGACTTCTTCCCGGCAATTGGCTTACCGGGCGCGGCAACATCCTTGCCGTCCTTCTTGAAGTTCTTCTTACCCTTGCCCTTCTTGAATTTGGTGGTTTTATTGACCATCAACACTTGATGTTCTTTCTTGATTTCTACCTCTGCCGACTTCAGCATTGAAAATACTTGAGGAATAGTTTTCACCATCCCCTGCATATTGTAGTTCATCACAAAGCTCTTGTAGCTCGGTGGGAGCGACTGAAGGATTCTGTCAATGACCGCCTCGTCCGGGAGGTTAATGTCCAGCTGGGACAGGCGGTTGTGCAACCCAGACATTTTGAGTATGTGCTCACTGACAGAACTATTTTCCTCCATCTTACAACTATAGAACTTGTCGGAGACTTCATATCTCTCGACCCGGGCATGAGCTTGGAAAACCATTTTCAGCTCCTCGAACATCTCATATGCTCCGTGTTGCTCAAAACGCTTTTGGAGCCCCGGTTCTAGGCTGTAAAGCATGCCGCACTGAACGAGGGAGTAATCATCAGCACGTGACTGCCAAGCGTTCATAACGTCTTGGTTCTCTGGGATGGGTGCTTCACCTAGCGGTCCTTCTAGGACATATGCTTTCTTGGCAGCTATGAGGATGATCCTCAGGTTCCGGACCCAGTCCGTATAGTTGCTGCCATCATCTTTCAGCTTGGTTTTCTCTAGGAACGCGTTGAAGTTCATGTTGACATGAGCGTTGGCCATTTGATCTACAAGACATATTTTGCAAAGTTTTAGACTAAGTTCATGATAATTAAGTTCATCTAATCAAATTATTTAATGAACTCCCACTCAGATTAGACATCCCTCTAGTCATCTAAGTGTTACACGATCCGAGTCGACTAGGCCGTGTCCGATCATCACGTGAGACGGACTAGTCATCATCGGTGAACATCTCCATGTTGATCGTATCTTCCATACGACTCATGTTCAACCTTTCGGTCTCTGTGTTCCGAGGCCATGTCTGTACATGCTAGGCTCGTCAAGTTAACCCTAAGTGTTTTGCATGTGTAAAACTGTCTTACACCCGTTGTATGTGAACGTAAGAATCTATCACACCCGATCATCACGTGGTGCTTCGAAACGACGAACTTTAGCAACGGCGCACAGTTAGGGGAGAACACTTTCTTGAAATTATTATAAGGGATCATCTTATTTACTACCGTCGTTCTAAGTAAACAAGATGCATAAACATAATAAACATCACATGCAATTATATAGTAGTGACATGATATGGCCAATATCATATAGCTCCTTTGATCTCCATCTTCGGGGCTCCATGATCATCTTCGTCACCGGCATGACACCATGATCTCCATCATCATGATCTCCATCATCGTGTCTCCATGAAGTTGCTCGCCAACTATTACTTCTACTACTATGGCTAACGGTTTAGCAATAAAGTAAAGTAATTACATGGCGTTAAATCATTGACACGCAGGTCATACAATAATTAAGACAACTCCTATGGCTCCTGCCGGTTGTCATACTCATCGACATGCAAGTCGTGATTCCTATTACAAGAACATGATCTCATACATCACAATATATCATTCATCATTCATCACAACTTTTGGCCATATCACATCACAAAGCAATTGCTGCAAAAACAAGTTAGACGTCCTCTAATTGTTGTTGCATCTTTTACGTGGCTGCAATAGGGTTCTAGCAAGAACGTTTTCTTACCTACGAAAAAGCCACAACGTGATTTGTCAACTTCTATTTACCCTTCATAAGGACCCTTTTCATCGAATCCGCTCCAACTAAAGTGGGAGAGACAGACACCCGCTAGCCACCTTATGCAACTAGTGCATGTCAGTCGGTGGAACCTGTCTCACGTAAGCGTACGTGTAAGGTCGGTCCGGGCCGCTTCATCCCACAATACCGCTGAAGCAAAATAAGACTAGTAGCGGCAAGAAAGTTGACAACATCTACGCCCACAACAAATTTGTGTTCTACTCGTGCAATAGAGAACTACGCATAGACCTAGCTCATGATGCCACTGTTGGGGAACGTTGCAGAAAATAAAAATTTTCCTACGGTTTCACCAAGATCCATCTATGAGTTCATCTAGCAACGAGTGATAGGAGTGCATCTGCATACCTTTGTAGATCGCGAGCGGAAGCGTTCAAGAGAACGGGGTTGAGGGAGTCGTACTCGTCGTGATCCAAATCACCGATGACCAAGTGCCGAACGGACAGCACCTCCGCGTTCAACACACGTACGGAGCGGATGACGTCTCCTCCTTCTTGATCCAGCAAGGGGGAAGGAGAGGTTGATGAAGATCCAGCAGCACAACGGCGTGGTGGTGGATGCAGCAGAGTTCCGGCAGAGCTTCGCCGAGCTTCTGCGAGAGGGAGAGGTGTAGCAGGGGAAAGGGAGGCGCCAAGACTTTAGGGTGCGGCTGCCCTCCCTCCCCCCTCCTTTATATAGGCCCCCAGGGGGCGCGCCGGCCCTAGAGATGGGATCTCTAGGGGGCGGCGGCCAAGGGGGGTGGAGTGCCCCCCAAGGCAAGTGGAGGCGCCCCCTCCCCTAGGGTTCCCAACCCTAGGCGCAGAGGGGGGCCCAGGGGGGCGCACCAGCCCACCAGGGGCTGGTTCCCCTCCCACTTCAGCCCACGGGGCCCTCCGGGATGAGTGGCCCCACCCAGTGGACCCCCGGGACCCTTCCGGTGGTCCCGGTACAATACCGGTGACCCCCGAAACTCTCCCGATGGCCGAAACTGCACTTCCTATATATTATTCTTTACCTCCGGACCATTCCGGAACTCCTCGTGACGTCCGGGATCTCATCCGGGACTCCGAACAACTTTGGTTTGCTGCATACTCATATCTCTACAACCCTAGCGTCACTGAACCTTAAGTGTGTAGACCCTACGGGTTCGGGAGACACGTAGACATGACCGAGACGGCTCTCCGGTCAATAACCAACAGCAGGATCTGGATACCCATGTTGGCTCCCACATGCTCCTCGATGATCTCATCGGATGAACCACGATGTCGAGGATTCAATCAACCCCGTATGCGATTCCCTTTGTCAATCGGTATGTTACTTGCCCGAGACTC
This sequence comes from Triticum aestivum, assembly GCF_018294505.1. Taxonomy (NCBI): domain Eukaryota; kingdom Viridiplantae; phylum Streptophyta; class Magnoliopsida; order Poales; family Poaceae; genus Triticum; species Triticum aestivum. The sequence goes on along the minus strand of NC_057810.1, from coordinate 445,625,152 downwards.
GATCGTCGGTATCCCAATACCTCGTTCAGTCTCGTTACCGGCAAGTCACTTTACTCGTACCATAATGCATGATCCCGTGACCAGACACTTGGTCACTTTGAGCTCATTATGATGATGCATTACCGAGTGGGCCCAGAGATACCTCTCCGTCATACGGAGTGACGAATCCCAGTCTCGATCCGTGTCAACCCAACAAACACTTTCGAAGATACCTGTAGTGCACCTTTATAGTCACCCAGTTACGTTGTGACGTTTGGTACACCCAAAGCACTCCTACGGTATCTGGTAGTTACACGATCTCATGGTCTAAGGAAAAGATACTTGACATTGGAAAAGCTCTAGCAAAACGAACTACACGATCTTGTGCTATGCTTAGGATTGGGTCTTGTCCATCACATCATTCTCCTAATGATGTGATCCCGTTATCAACAACATCTAATGTCCATAGTCAAGAAATCATGACTATCTGTTGATCAACGAGCTAGTCAACTAGAGGCTTACTAGGGACATATTATGGTCTATGTATTCACACGTGTATTAAGATTTCTGGATAATACAATTATAGCATGAATAAAGACAATTATCATGAACAAGGAAATATAATAATAATCCTTTTATTATTGCCTCGAGGGCATATTTCCAACAATATGGTTCAGTTCAATGAATTGTTTGCAATGAGGAGGAACAAAAGAAACTGGCAGCCAGATGAAGGTGTGTGCGATATACAGCATACGGTTCACTCAAATGAACTGTTTCTGATTAGGCAACACAAAAGAAACGGTTAGGCAGATCAAGGTGTGTGCGATATGAGGGATGCGGTTCACTCGGTTGAACTGTTTGCGCTGAGACAAGAGAACACAAACTGTTCAATATAACAAGATGTGTGTGATACGCGACAAACAGGTCTATAATCAGAAATGTGTGTAACAACCGATAATAACACAGACGATTGCTTCTAATAAGAAGTATGTGATATGCTTTGTCTACACAACATGTATTGGCCATTGGGGGACGGGCAGTCATCTGCATACGCCATAAGGATGCGAAGAGGCATCCTATATCAGCAAGGACTAGTTGTTCCATAGGTAGCTCATCTAAGAGAACTCCCAAGTTAAGTGTGCTCAGGCTAGAGCAGCCACCAGATGGGTGACTGGATGGGAAGTTGTGTTGATGTTAATTTAACTGATAGGATGGGTCATACTGGTCAAATGACTGAAATGACCCATTCCCTCAGCTAATTTAACCTCAAGGTCCTTGTTTTTATTTTTATTTTATTTTTAACATATGTTAAAGAAGGTCTACTGCATTACTTTTTGACAATGTGTATACGTGGAATACAGTTGATCCATCCGACCTATTTGTGATGGAATAAGCCCTGTGTGTTGTGGGCAAACACTTGCTAGTGTACAACTGTTTTGCGATAGATGAATTCATCACTGACGGGTTCCCAAGTGTGGTCCGTGTTCATCTCATCACCATCTACTTCTTGTGCTAGCTCGATGTTCCTTATATATGCTAAGTTTCCATTAATTGATAGCGTTCTATGAACACGCCACCGTTTCCCGCCATTTCCTCACATGTTCCTGCCACCCAGCGATATTGCACATATACCTAGGCGCGGCACGAAGCACGGAGGCAATAAGCGCAGCCTGTAGCACATCCACCTTTTCCAAGCATGCCAATGCACCAATGCGCTGCCTCTGCCATCAACCTTGTCGACAAGGAAAACCAGAAGGCGCCATGACCCGTCGAGGCCGCGACACTCCCCGGCAACACAATGGACGACGCCATGATGCGCGTCATCGCCAGGATTGAGCAGACCCTTGGCGCATGGTGCTTCAGCGCCGCAGATCAAGATAGGCATGTCGGCACCGAGAGGCTGCAGCTCGCTGCACACCATGATCGATGGCGCGCCGCAGAGCAAGCTAGGCATGTCCGCGCTGATAGGCTGGAGCTCGCCGCATGGCGAGATCGTTGGAGCGCTGTAGAGCGAGAGGCGCGGCACGCCGCACAGCAAGAGCGGATCCATCAGCGATTGCCTACTGTCAACAGGCGTCGCAACTGGGTACATGTCCTGTCAGTACCCCCATTCCATGCCAGGAGTGGGCACAAGCCCTCTATGTCGTACTTGCACCAGAGGTCGGCCGTGCTGTACTTAAACTGGACGCCCGCCGCGCTGTTCACATGGGTCGCACCGTTCGCCTTGTCCGCGGCCCGCTCGATGCCAATGCGCTAGTCGGTAGGCTCGACCGCTTCCTTGGCCCAGGTGTCCACCTGGGCGCAGTAGAGGAACATGGCCGTCGCATCCTCGAGGTGGTGATCTCCGATGAAATAGCCAACTTGGAGCTCGAGATCGCGCTCCATTTGTACCGCGAGCGTGTCGACCGCTTGGACGAACGCCTGCATAAGTTGAGGCAAAGCCAAGAGCTACCGCAGGCAAGGGCTGCTGGTCATGGTCTCATGGTCGCGTTTTATTTTGTTGAGTTGTTTCGATGTGGATAGCTATGTATTCACAGCAATCATACTATTTCTCTGTTTATTGCTCTATTTCAATGTGTGTACTCTGTTTTCCGTTCATATATGTTCTGTTTCAATGTGTGTTTATACGCTTTCCATTCTGTATATGTGGATGATAATAGATAGATTCCAATTAGTATACAAAAACAAATAGAAAATGGAATTCATAATATATATATATATATATACAATATTACTTGTTCATTAGTTCATCACAGAATATAGATAATATCATCACATATATGTGATGATACTTAACTACTAGGTACAATGCATAAAATTGAAAACGAACAATACTAAAACTAATAATCCCTCCTGGGGCCATTATTCTGGCAGCCCCTCGCCAGCAGCTCCCTGGTACGCGACATCTTCCCAGAGCGGAGGCAGTACTCCGCCTCCTCCGCCTCGCGGTGCTTGATGTGCCGATCTGCCTCTTGCAGGCGGTTGCACGCGAACGATCTTGCCATTTCATTGGGCGCCCACCGGAGCTCCTCGTCGGTGGCACGCTGGAGCTTATCGGCCCAACTCCACGCAGCGACGTGGCGCTTAGCGCCTCCGGCCTTCCTTGTGAAGTACCCGTCTTCGTACACCTCCTCCACATGACGACGCGCCCGGCCACAAAGCTCGGCCGCCTCCTTTTTCCAGGCGGCATCACGGGCTTCACATGCCGCCTGGTACCTAGCATCCTCCTCCGCCATCTGCTTCTTGAAAGCGACTTGCCTGGCTTTCTCAGCCGGCGGCAGCGACTTCCAAGGACAAAGATCGTACTGCCCCAAAACCAATCCAAAGTTGGGGGGGGGGTCCGGCGCAACCTCGTCCGGTGGTGCACTACTAGGAAAACCTTATACATAGAATCTTAGCAGCAGCGCGGTTCAGGGGGAGGCGCTACTGCTAATTAGCAGCAGCGAGGAAAAAACATGCGCTACTGCTACTGACTTAGAAGCAACGCGGTTTGGCGGAACCACGCTGCTACTAAAGTCGATCGACAGTTCCCGCCAACCTAGATTTAGCAGTAGCACGGTCTATATAAGTGCGCTATTGATAAAGTAATAGCAATAGCGTGCTTTTTCTTGGATGCGCTACTGCTAATTGTCGCTTTTGTTTAAATTGGCCACATGGCGGGACCCACTTAGTTGTACGCGTGTGACATAAGTGCGCTGCTGCTACGTTTACAGCAGTAGCGCGGTTTATGACCAGCGCTACTACTAAGCCGTAGCATATGCCACCTTTTCCCCTCCCCTCCCCCTCCCCCATTCTCTCTTCCTCACTTTCCCCTACCTCCCACCTCCTCTCTCCCTCACTTTGCTTCTTCCTCACTACTTCTCCCCCCATTACTCTCCTTCTTCTACCTACCTTTCTCTCTCTTTATTGCTCCTAGCTAACTTACACCACCTCCATTAATGCATCTCCTTTCTCTTTTTTCTCTCCCTCCACTAGATAGTCATCTCCTTCCCCAACTAGCTTGGTAGATCTACCCATTTAATGAAGTGATCTATGTACCTCCCTAACTAGATCTAGCCATCTCAAGAAGTAAGCTTTGTCCACTTTTGATCATTCCCTAGGTGTGTGGTGACACCGATCGACGTCATCATCACCGTGCTCGATCTCGAGATAGGTGATTAAAAATTTGTGCTTTTGCAAGAATGTAAATATGTGTATGTGTGCGATATGACATAATCGCGTGATATGATGGAAATTGTGTGTGTGGCTTGAGTTGCCGCCAAATTGTGCTTTAGTTGCCTATGATTTGCTGAAATGTTGATTTATTTCCGTATCGACGAATTTTGGGCAAACTCTATATGTCCTATTTTTAGCGAAGGTCGTGCCGAATTTTTGTACGACTTTGATGCATGCACGCATTTTTATAACCAATTTGTTTATTATTACCGTTCATGCGTTCATGATGGTCAGTGGAACGATGGTGGACAGGTGGTTGCGGGCGGCGGTGTAGGAGATGAAAGAAAATAACCTGACAGAGTTTTTATGTCCATGTCAAACATGCAAAGGAATAGTTTGGCTCGACCCCTATGACGATGGTCGTGTCGAAGCACACCTGCTCATGACTGGTTTCATGGATGGCTGTACTCGATGGATAATTGAAGATGAGGATGATGATGTTGAGGACACCGACAGGGTAGGCAATGACGACACGGGGCAAGACGAAGAGATGATCGACAATGATGGCAGGGAAGAGGCCGTACATGGCGGCGGAGAAGGGCTCGGACATGGCGGAGGAGAAGGGGCCGGACATGGCGGCGGAGAAGGGGCCGGACATGGCGGTGGAGAGAACATGGATTCCATGTCGCAGAGTTCATCGGTACTAAGTTCAATCATGCAGGACCCTCATGTTCAAGCACTGCTTCGCAAGGAGACGAGTACTAAGAGAGCTGCTTCTAGAGAGGAGGCTAAACTGCAACAACTGGTGGTAGACTCGAACACTGCATTGTATGATGGTTGCAATCCTGGGGTGACCCACTTGAGTTTCACGCTCCAACTCCTGAAGACGAAGGCTAAAAACAAATGGACCGATAGTAGCCTCGATGAGCATCTCAAGTACCTAAAGGATGTTCTTCCCACGGGGAATCTATGTCCTACTAGTGTGGATGAGGCCAAGAAAATCGTGTGCCCTCTTGATCTGTCGCACGTTAGATACCATGCATGCATCAACGATTGCATAATTTATCGGAAGGAGCACGTGGAAAAAACAAGTTGTCCGGTGTGCAATGCTTCTCGATATAACAAGGCCGGGAAGAAATATCCCAGAAAGTTGTATGGTACTTACCGATCACTCCCCGTCTCCAGCGGTATTTCGTAGATCCCAGGGAAGCAAAGCTCATGCGCTGGCACGCAGAGAGGAAGAAGCCCGACGATGGAGATGATCCAAAGCTGAGACACGTCAAGGATGGAAGCCAGTGGAGAGTGTTGAACGGCTTCTAGCGACATTTCGAATGTGATACAAGGAACATCGTGCTCGGCACGTTTACCGGTAGCATGAATCCATTTGGCAATCAAAACACCAACCATAACACATGGACCGTGTTTGTATGGATGTACAACCTCCCCCTGGTTGTGCATGAAGTCGAAGTACATTCACATGAGCATGCTGATTCAAGGGCTGAAAGAACCGGGAAATAATATTAATCTATATTTGGGGCTACTTCAAGAGGAGTTCTACATGTTATGGAAAACACTGGCCAAGACATGGGATGCCAGCAAAGGCGAGTATTTCTACATGAGAGCCGCGCTGATCATGATGGTGCATGACTATCTCGGTTACAGATATGTCGCAGCCCAAGTGTGCCATGGATATTGCGGATGCACGCGGTGCATGGTTGATACGACGTCTCAGCAGCTAACGTCAAGGAAAGAGGGCGGGTCTAGGAAAATCGTGTACATGGGGCATCGAAGATGGCTCGAGAAGGACGACCCATGGAGAAACCGTGGGGATCTATTCAATGGTCACACTAAGATCAAGGACCTCCACGTAAGCAGGGCGGTGCCGAAATCGATGAGCTGTTGAAAAACTGAGAACAGTGCTCCGCACCGGGAAAGACGATGAAAAAGGCGCCGGAGCCGCTGCTGAAGGTCACCCCAACGGTCACAGGGAACTGCACGTGGCGTACTCAGATCGACGCAACAAATTTGACAGAGCAAACTTGGTAGTGCTACAACACCTAGACGAGGTAGATCCTTTCGTGGCACTGCGCAAAGAAATTATCGCAAAGAAGTATCGTGACCGGGGGGTATGCAGGACGGACACCGAAGTTACTAGAGAGCACAACTCCACTTTCCTGCATTGGTTCAAAGAGCATATTATTGCTAATCCCCCGGAAGAGGGCTCTAAGGAAGGATTGCTCATATACGCCTTAGCACATGGCCCCTCGCCCAACCTCGTCACCTATCAGGCATATGATATCAACGGATACACGTTCTACACGAAGGCGAAAGATATGGACAGTGATGATCAGAACTCAGGGGTGATGATGGAATGCATGACCGGCAGCGACAATGACACCACTGAGAGATTTTACGGAAGGGTCGAGGAGATCTGGGAGCTTGACTACTCTGGACTGCACAACACAATGATATTCCGTGTGAGATGGGCTAAGAATGTCAAAATAGAAAGCCGGTTTTTCACTACCATGACTATATCCGACGCCAAGAGCGCTACCGTGAATGCTATCACAAAAAACGAGCCATGGGTACACGGTAAGCACTGACACAATGCTTCTTCATAACTGCCCCGTTCAATCCCTGCCGTGTTGTCGTGAGGAGAGGCAAAAGGAACATCATTGGAACGGATGGAGTCGCCAATGAGGAAGACTACGACCAGTATGACAACCCAATGAGGGAAGATGATGATGACGATGAAGTATATGTCAAAAGAAGAATCAATAATACATTACCTAAGAAAGTTTGTACCCCATGGAAAAGGAAAAGTCATAATGAGGGGCTCAATTATTCTTCAACAAGCGAGAAGGGAAAGAAGCTCACTCAAAAACGAAAATGCCAATGCTGAGGAACCTTACGTTATCGGTCAAATGATGTAATATATATGTTCCCATTTTGGGTACACACTTGGCCATTATGCATTGGTCAAATGATGTAATATATATGTTACCATTTTGTCTACATACTTAACCGTAAAATGATGCAATATATATTGCCTTAGTTATATACATTGTATCACCTTCCCTTCATTCACTGCTCTTGGAAAAAAGGAAAAGAAAATAAAAGAAAAGGGAGATAAAATAAAGGAAAATAAAATAGAAGAAACGAACAGAAAGACTGCTACAGGTAATAGCAGTAGCGCTTTGTACAGGAAAATGCTATCGCTATCTGTAATAGCAATAGCCTTTCTGAAATAAACGCTATAGCTATCTAAAATAGAAGTAGCGTGTTCTTTGCAAAAGCACCATAGCTAAATTAGCTATAGCGCGTTTGTACGGAACACGTTACTACTATCTCAACTTAACCCCAAAAATCCTCACTCTCTCTGCTTCTTCCCGCCTCTGCTCTTCCCCCAAATCCCCCTCTCTCTTCCCCCGTGTGGTCGCTGCCGGAGCCCTCGACCACGGGGCTCGCCCCGACCCCGGCGCTCGCCCCCGACCCCGATGCTCGCCCCCGTCCCCGCGATCGCCCCGACCCCGACACTCTCCCCTATCTCCCTCGACCCCGGTGACCCCCGACCCTGGCACTCGCCCCCGCCTCGCCTCGCTGCCGCGCTGTCTTCCCGACCCCATCTCTCTCTATGCCCTATTTAAGGCCTCTCCCCTCCCCTCTTCTCTGCTATTTAGTACTAATTAGTATTCCCTCCGTTCCAAAATAGATGACCCAACTTTATACTAAAGTTAGTACAAAGTTGAGTCATCTATTTTGGAACGGAGGGAGTATGAAATAGTATGAACCCTAGGCTATTTTTTAGTGTAACAAAAGACAGAATTGATTATATAGGTTTCTTGCATTTTTTTAGTTAAAGCAATTGTTGTTATTTAAATTTTATAGTGCTAGTTAGTTAATTAGAATTAGTATGAAACCTAGGACATATTAGTTAAAACAATTGTTGCTATTTAAATTTTTTAGTTAAAGCAATTGTTGTTATTTAAAAAAACAGAATTTGAAGTGGACAAATTAGTTCCATATTTTAAAAGAACATGACTTCTTGCATTTTTCTTCAAGTTCTATATTTTCTTCATTTTGTATGCGAATTTGAAGTGGACATGTGATATGTGGACATGTGAGTTGGACATGTCATATTTCGAATTTGGACATGTCATTTGGACATGTGATGTGCAGGGCAAAGGATCCGAGTGGCCTATGTTTCACCGGAATGTTGATTCATTTCTGTTCCGGTGAATTTCAAGCGCTCAATGTGTCCACTTTTTAGCAAAGGTCATGCCGAATTTTCCATGAATTTTGGCATGACTTGTGCTAGAAAGTAGGCATATCGAGTGCCGGGAGTTGCTGGAACGGCATTCTGGCAAACATAGATCTTTTTTATGTCACTTCTCATTTTTTTAATAATTTTTGAATTAAACGAGGAGACTTAATCATAGGAAACATGTCGAACAATGAAGAAACCGAGCCTTCTGACTAAGATGCCGACGAGATGGATTATGAGGGTGAACAAGAGTACCTCGACTTTTTGACAGCTATGCAAAGTCAAGGTTTACAGGTCGGCCTTGATGATGGTACTGACGCTGACATCGACACCGACCGCGCCGGCATCGATGGCGGCAGCAAGACTGGCCAGGAAGGTACCAGCAAGGAAGGTACCGACGGGGAAGATGTTGGGGAACATTGCAGAAAATTAAAAATTTTCCTACGGTTTCACCAAGATCCATCTATGAGTTCATCTAAGCAACGAGTCAAGGGAGTGAGTTTGCATCTACATACCACTTGTAGATCGGGTGTGGAAGCGTTCAAGGGGATGGTGATGATGGAGTCGTACTCGCCGTGATTCGAATCACCGATGACCAAGTGTTGAACGGACAGCACCTCCGCGTTCAACACACGTACGGGACGGGAGACGTCTCCTCCTTCTTGATCCAGCAAGGGGGAAGGAGAGGTTGATGATTATCCAGCAGCACGACGGCGTGGTGGTGGATGCAGCAGAACTCCGGCAGGGCTTCGCCAAGCGACTACGGGAGGAGGACGAGGTGTAGCTGGGGGAGGGAGGCGCCAAGCACAAGGGTACGGCTGCCATCCCCCCTGCCCTCCTTTATATAGGCCCCCAGGGGGGGCGCCGGCCCTGGGAGATTGGATCTCCCAAGGGGGCGGCGGCCAAGGGGGGAGGAGTGCCCCCCAAGGCATGTGGTGCGCCCCCCCCACCTTAGGGTTTCAACCCTAGGCGCAGGGGGTGGGCCTAGGGGGGCGCACCAGCCCACTATGGGCTGGCTCCCCTCCCACTTCAGCCCATGGGGCCCTCCGGGATGGGTGGCCCCACCCGGTGGACCCCCGGGACCCTTCCGGTGGTCCCGGTACATTATCGGGAGACCCCGAAACTTTCCCGATGGCCGAAAAACCACTTCCTATATATTATTCTTTACCTCCGGACCATTCCGAAACTCCTCGTGACGTCCGGGATCTCATCTGGGACTCCGAACAACATTCGGTATGCTGCATACTCATATTCATACAACCCTAGCGTCACCGAACCTTAAGTGTGTAGACCCTACGGGTTCGGGAGACAAGCAGACACGACCGAGATGACTCTCGGGCAATAACCAACAGCGGGGTCTGGATACCCATGTTGGCTCCCACATGCTCCTCGATGATTTCATCGGTTGAACCATGATGTCGAGGATTCGATCAAACCCTGTATACAATTCCCTTTGTCAATCGGTACGTTACTTGCCCGAGACTCGATCGTCGGTATCCCAATACCTTGTTCAGTCTCGTTACCGGCAAGTCACTTTACTCATACCGTAATGCATGATCCCGTGGCCAACACCTTGGTCACCTTGAGCTCATTATGATGATGCATTACCGAGTGGGCCCAGAGATACCTCTCCGTCATACGGAGTGACAAATCCCAGTCTCGATCCGTGTCAACCCAACAAACACTTTCGAAGATACCTGTAGTGCACCTTTATAGTCACCGAGTTACGTTGTGACGTTTGGTACACCCAAAGCACTCTTATGGTGTCCGGGAGTTACACGATCTCATGGTCTAAGGAAGAGATACTTGACATTGGCAAAGCTCTAGCAAACGAATTACACGATCTTTGTGCTATGCTTAGGATTGGGTCTTGTCCATCACATCATTCTCCTAATGATGTGATCCCGTTATCAACGACATCCAATGTCCATAGCCAGGAAACCATGACTATCTGTTGATCACAACGAGCTAGTCAACTAGAGGCTCACTAGGGACATATTGTGGTCTATGTATTCACACGTGTATTACGATTTCTGGATAATACAGTTATAGCATGAATAAAAGACAATTATCATGAACAATGAAATATAATAATACTTTTATTATTGCCTCTAGGGCATATTTCCAACAGTCTCCCACTTGCACTAGAGTCACCAATCTAGTTACATTGTGATGAATCGAACACCCATAGAGTTCTGGTGTTGATCATGTTTTGCTCGCGAGAGAGGTTTAGTCAACGGATCTGCGACATTCAGATCCGTATGTACTTTGCAAATTTCTATGTCTCCATCTTGAACATTTTCACGGATGGAGTTGAAACGACGCTTGATGTGCCTGGTCTTCTTGTGAAACCTGGGCTCCTTGGCAAGGGCAATAGCTCCAGTGTTGTCACAGAAGAGTTTGATTGGCCCCGATGCATTGGGTATGACTCCTAGGTCGGTGATGAACTCCTTCACCCAAATCACTTCATGCGCTGCCTCCGAGGCTGCCATGTACTCCGCTTCACACGTAGATCCCACCACCATGCTCTGCTTGCAGCTGCACCAGCTTACTACTCCACCATTCAACATATACACGTATCCGGTTTGTGACTTAGAGTCATCCGGATCTGAGTTGAAGCTAGCGTCGACGTAACCCTTTACGACGAGCTCTTCGTCTCCTCCATAAATGAGAAACATGTCCTTTGTCCTTTTCAGGTACTTCAGGATATTCTTGACCGCTGTCCAGTGTTCCTTGCCGGGATTACTTTGGTATCTTGCTACCAAACTCACGGCAAGGTTTACATCAGGTCTGGTACACAGCATGGCGTACATAATAGATCCTATGGCTGAAGCATAGGGGATGACACCCATCTCTTCTTTATCTTTTGTCGTGGTCGGTGACTGAGCCGAGCTCAATCTCACACCTTGTAACATAGGCAAGAACCCTTTCTTGGACTGATCCATTTTGAACCTTTTCAAAATCTTATCAAGGTATGTGCTTTGTGAAAGACCTATGAGGCGTCTCAATCTATCTCTATAGATCTTGATGCCTAATATATAAGCAGCTTCTCCAAGGTCCTTCATTGAAAAACATTTGTTCAAGTAGGCCTTAATGCTATCCAGAAGTTCTATATTATTTCCCATCAAGAGTATGTCATCTACATATAATATGAGAAATGCTACAGAGCTCCCACTCACTTTCTTGTAAACGCAGGCTTCTCCATAAGTCTGCATAAACCCAAACGCTTTGATCATCTCATCAAAGCAAATATTCCAACTCTGAGATGCTTGCACCAGCCCATAAATGGATCGCTGGAGCTTGTATACTTTGTTAGCATTCTTAGGATCGACAAAAACTTCCGGCTGCACCATATACAGTTCTTCCTTAAGATGCCCGTTAAGGAATGCCGTTTTGACGTCCATCTGCCATATCTCATAATCATAGTATGCGGCAATTGCTAACATGATTCGGACGGACTTTAGCTTCGCTACGGGAGAGAATGTCTCGTCGTAGTCAATCCCTTGAACTTGTCGATAACCCTTAGCGACAAGTCAAGCTTTATAGATGGTAACATTGCCATCCGCGTCCGTCTTCTTCTTAAAGATCCATTTGTTTTCTATCGCTCGCCGATAATCGGGCAAGTCTGTCAAAGTCCATACTTTGTTTTCATACATGGATTCTATCTCGGAGTTCATGGCTTCAAGCCATTTGTTGGAATCTGCGCCCGCCATCGCTTCTTCATAGTTCGAAGGTTCAGCGTTGTCTAACAACATGATTTCCAGGACAGGGTTGCCATACCACTCTGGTGCGGAACGTGTCCTTGTGGACCTACGAAGTTCAGTAGCAACTTGATCCGAAGTACCTTGATCATCATCATTATTTTCCTCCTCAGTTGGTGTGGGCATCACAGGAACATTTTCCTGAGCTGCACCACTATCCCGTTCGAGAGGTAGTACTTCATCGAGTTCTACTTTCCTCCCACTTACTTCTTTCGAGAGAAACTCTTTTTCCAGAAAGCATCCGTTCTTGGCAACAAATATCTTGCCCTCGGATCTTAACTAGAAGGTATACCCGACAGTTTCCTTAGGGTATCCTACGAAGACGCATTTTCCTGACTTGGGTTCGAGCTTTTCAGGTTGAAGTTTCTTGACATAAGCATCGCATCCCCAAACTTTTAGAAACGACAGCTTAGGTTTCTTACCAAACCATAATTCATACGGTGTCGTCTCAACGGATTTAGACCGTGCCCTATTTAAAGTGAATGTAGCTGTCTCTAGAGCGTATCCCCAAAATGATAGCGGTAAATCGGTAAGAGACATCATAGACCGCACCATATCCAATAGAGTGCGATGACGACGTTCGGACACACCGTTTCGCTGAGGTGTTCCAGGCAGTGTGAGTTGTGAAACGATTCCACATTTCCTTAAGTGTGTGCCAAATTCGTGACTTGAATATTCTCCTCCACGATCTGATCGTAGGAACTTTATTTTTCGGTCACGTTGATTCTCTACTTCATGCTGAAATTCCTTGAACTTTTCAAAGGTCTCAGACTTGTGTTTCATTAAGTAGACATACCCATATCTACTCAAGTCATCAGTGAGAGTGAGAACCTAACGATATCCTCCACGAGCCTCAACGCTCATTGGACCGCACACATCGGTATGTATGATTTCCAACAAGTTGGTTGCTCGTTCCATTGTTCCGGAGAACGGAGTCTTGGTCATTTTGCCCATGAGGCATGGTTCGCATGTGTCAAACGATTCATAATCAAGAGACTCTAAAAGTCCATCAGCATGGAGCTTCTTCATGCGCTTGACACCAATGTGACCAAGGCGGCAGTGCCACAAGTATGTGGGACTACCGTTATCAACTTTACATCTTTTGGCATCCACACTATGAACATGTGTAATATTACGCTCGAGATTCATTAAGAATAAACCATTGACCATCGGAGCATGACCATAAAACATATCTCTCATATAAATCGAACAACCATTATTCTCAGACTTAAATGAGTAGCCATCTCGTATTAAACAAGATCTAGATACAATGTTCATGCTCAAACTTGGCACTAAATAACAATTATTAAGGTTCAAAACTAATCCCGTGCGTAAATGTAGAGGCAGCGTGCCGACGGCGATCACATCGACTCTGGAACCATTCCTGACGCGCATCGTCACCTCGTCCTTCGCCAGTCTCCGTTTATTCCGCAGCTCCTGCTGTGAGTTACAAATATGAGCAATGGCACCGGTATCAAATACCCAGGAGTTACTACGAGTACTGGTAAGGTACACATCAAATACATGTATATCAAATATACCTTTGGTGTTGCCGGCCTTCTTATCCGCTAAGTATTTGGAGCAGTTCCGCTTCCAGTGACCCTTCCCCTTGCAATAAAAGCACTCAGTCTCAGGCTTGGGTCCATTCTTTGACTTCTTCCCAGCAACTGGCTTACCGGGCGCGGCAACATCCTTGCCGTCCTTCTTGGAATTTTTCTTGCCCTTGCCCTTCTTGAACTTAGTGGTCTTATTGACCATCAACACTTGATGTTCTTTCTTGATTTCAGCCTCTGCTGACTTCAGCATAGAAAATACTTCAGGAATGGTCTTTTCCATTCCCTGCATATTGTAGTTCATCACAAAGCTCTTGTAGCTTGGTGGGAGTGACTGAAGGATTCTGTCAATGACCGCCTCATCAGGGAGGTTAATATTCAGCTGGGTCATACGGTTGTGCAACCCAGACATCTTGAGTATGTGCTCACTGACAGAACTATTTTCCTCCATCTTACAACTATAGAACTTGTCGGAGACGTCATATCTCTCGACCCGGGCATGATCTTGAAAAACTAGTCTCAGCTCCTTGAACATCTCATATGCTCCGTGATGCTCAAAACGCTTTTGGAGCCCCGGTTCTAAGCTGTAAAGCATGCCGCACTGAACGAGGGAGTAATCATCAGCACGAGTTTGCCAAGCATTCAGAATGTCTTGGTTCTCTGGGACGGGAGCGTCACCTAGCGGTCCTTCTAGGACATATTGTTTCCTGGCAGCTATGAGGATGATCCTCAGGTTCCGGACCCAGTCCGTATAGTTGCTGCCATCATCTTTCAGCTTGGTTTTCTCTCGGAAGGCGTTGAAGTTCATGTTGACATGAGCGTTGGCCATTTGATCTACAAGACATATTTGCAAAGGTTTTTAGACTAAGTTCATGATAATTAAGTTCATCTAATCAAAGTATTATAATGAACTCCCACTCAGATTTGACACCCCTCTAGTCATCTAAGTGATACATGATCCGAGTCGACTAGGCCGTGTCCGATCATCACGTGAGACGGACTAGTGATCGTCGGTGAACATTCTCATGTTGATCGTATCTTCCATACGACTCGTGTTCGACCTTTCGATCTCCGTGTTCCGAGGCCATGTCTGCACATGCTAGGCTCGTCAAGTTAACCCTAAGTGTTTTTGCTGTGTAAAACTGTCTTACACCCGTTGTATGTGAACGTAAGAATCCATCACACCCGATCATCACGTGGTGCTTAGAAGCGACGAACTTTAGCAACGGTGCACAGTTAGGGGAGAACACTTCTTGAAATTGTGTAAGGGATCATCTTATTTACTACCGTCGTTCTAAGTAAACAAGATGCATAAACATAATAAACATCACATGCAATTATATAGTAGTGACATGATATGGCCAATATCATATAGCTCCATTGATCTCCATCTTCGGGGCTCCATGATCATCTTGTCACCGGCATGACACCACGATCTCCATCATCATGATCTCCATCATTGTGTCTTCATGAAGTTGTCACGCCAACGACTACTTCTACTTCTATGGCTAACGCGTTTAGCAATAAAGTAAAGTAAGTTACATGGCGTTCTTCAATGACACGCAGGTCATACAAAAAATAAAGACAACTCCTATGGCTCCTGTCGGTTGTCATACTCATCGACATGCAAGTCGTGATTCCTATTACAAGAACATGATCTCATACATCACAATATATCATTCATCATTCATCACAACTTCTGGCCATATCACATCACATGACAATTGCTGCAAAAACAAGTTAGACGTCCTCTAATTGTTGTTGCATCTTTTACGTGGCTGCAATTGGGTTCTAGCAAGAACGTTTTCTTACCTACGAATAACCACAACGTGATTTTGTCAACTTCTATTTACCCTTCATAAGGACCCTTTTCATCGAATCCGCTCCAACTAAAGTGGGAGAGACAGACACCCGCCAGCCACCTTATGCAACTAGTGCATGTCAATCGGTGGAACTGGTCTCACATAAGCATACGTGTAAGGTTGGTCCGGGCCGCTTCATCCCACAATACCGCTGAAGCAAGAAAAGACTAGTAGAGGCAAGCAAGTTGACAAGATCCACGCCCACAACAAAATTGTGTTCTACTCGTGCAAAGAGAACTACACATAGACCTAGCTCATGATGCCACTGTTGGGGAACGTTGTAGAAAATTAAAATTTTTCCTACAGTTTCACCAAGATCCATCTATGAGTTCATCTAAGCAACGAGTCAAGGGAGTGAGTTTGCATCTACATACCACTTGTAGATCGGGTGCGGAAGCGTTCAAGGGGATGGTGATGATGGAGTCGTACTCGCCGTGATTCGAATCACCGATGACCAAGTGCTGAACGGACAGCACCTCCGCGTTCAACACACGTACGGGACGGGAGACGTCTCCTCCTTCTTGATCCAGCAAGGGGGAAGGAGAGGTTGATGATTATCCAGCAGCACGACGGCGTGGTGGTGGATGCAGCAGAACTCCGGCAGGGCTTCGTCAAGCGACTACGGGAGGAGGACGAGGTGTAGCAGGGGGAGGGAGGCGCCAAGCACAAGGGTACGGCTGCCCTCCCCCCTGCCCTCCTTTATATAGGCCCCCAGGGGGGGCGCCGGCCTTGGGAGATTGGATCTCCCAAGGGGGCGGCGGCCAAGGGGGGAGGAGTGCCCCCCAAGGCATGTTGTGCGCCCCCCCACCCTAGGGTTTCAACCCTAGGCGCAGGGGGTGGGCCTAGGGGGGCACACCAGCCCACTATGGGCTGGCTCCCCTCCCACGTCAGCCCATGGGGCCCTCCGAGATGGGTGGCCCCACCCGGTGGACCCCCGGGACCCTTCCGTGGTCCCGGTACATTACCGGGAGACCCCGAAACTTTCCCGATGGCCGAAAAACCACTTCCTATATATTATTCTTTACCTCCGGACCATTCCGAAACTCCTCATGACGTCCGGGATCTCATCCGGGACTCCGAACAACATTCGGTATGCTGCATACTCATATTCATACAACCCTAGCGTCACCGAACCTTAAGTGTGTAGACCCTACGGGTTCGGGAGACAAGCAGACACGATCGAGACGACTCTCGGGCAATAACCAACAGCGGGGTCTGGATACCCATGTTGGCTCCCACATGCTCCTTGATGATTTCATCGGTTGAACCACGATGTCGAGGATTTGATCAAACCCTGTATACAATTCCCTTTGTCAATCGGTACGTTACTTGCCCGAGACTCGATCGTCGGTATCCCAATACCTTGTTCAGTCTCGTTACCGGCAAGTCACTTTACTCGTACCGTAATGCATGATCCCGTGGCCAATACCTTGGTCACCTTGAGCTCATGATGATGATGCATTACCAAGTGGGCCCAGAGATACCTCTCCGTCATACGGAGTGACAAATCCCAGTCTCGATCCGTGTCAACCCAATAGACACTTTCGGAGATACCTATAGTGCACCTTTATAATCACCCAGTTACGTTGTGACGTTTGGTACACCCAAAGCACTCTTACGGTATCCGGGAGTTACACGATCTCATGGTCTAAGGAAGAGATACTTGACATTGGCAAAGCTCTAGCAAACGAACTACACGATCTTTGTGCTATGCTTAGGATTGGGTCTTGTCCATCACATCATTCTCCTAATGATGTGATCCCGTTATCAACAACATCCAATGTCCATAGCCAGGAAACCATGACTATCTGTTGATCACAACGAGCTAGTCAACTAGAGGCTCACTAGGGACATATTGTGGTCTATGTATTCACACGTGTATTACGATTTCTGGATAATACAGTTATAGCATGAATAAAAGACAATTATCATGAACAATGAAATATAATAATACTTTTATTATTGCCTCTAGGGCATATTTCCAACAGAAGACACCGGCACCTATACCGAAGAGAAGAAGCAGAAGAAGCCGAGGATACAAAAAACTAACAAACTCAACATCGGACGACTGGTGATCACAAAGATACCACCTGGCAAGTTTGAGCCATTAGAGCCGGATGAACCTTGCAAGTGCTATGGGAACCAAGTAGGATGCATCTTACAGGAATGCACGAGCATCAACGACAATGACTTACGGAGTAAAGAACATTTGAGGCAGTTGCTCCCGACGAAGTTGCACAAGAGATTCAAGTTCCCCGACCGGGATGATAGCATAGAGCAACTGTGGGGTGATCTAAAGATGAAAAAGATTAACAATCACGCCATGGGCATGTTCAGGAATGATTTGGCCTCTTAGAAAGGGAGGGTGAAACGAGCTATTGAGGCCGAGGAACCCCTGTCCAAGATTCTGGAGAAAAATCCGACACTTACGGAAGAGGAGTTCGAAAAGTTCAAGGACACTTGCGCTACCGAGGCAGCCAAGGCTAAGGCTGTGAAATTCAAGAGCTTTCAGCAAAGGAACACGGGGAAGCATCACCTCGGAATCCGTGGCTACCTTGGCAAAAGGCCCATATGGGATAAGGAGGACGCGGAACGTGAAGCCGCGGGTCTCCCAGACCCCTCCGAGAAGTTCACCAACCCCTTGGAGCGTGATTTCATCAGGGCCCACTACAAGTGGGAGAAGAAAAAGAAGGTTTTTTACACGGACAAGATCACAAGGAGATTGATTAGATTACTGGTAATTATTCTTTTACCACCTTACATTTATCTCCTGATCAAGTCGACTACACATTCGTAAATGGTTCACGTTCCTTCTACAGGAGAAGCAACACCAGCTTGAAGCCAAAAGCCCTAGTTTACCAATGAGGCCCAAGTGGGACACCCCTCTCAACCGGGCCTTGAATGAACTTAAGGGACTTCCTTTGGGCCAGCGGCCGCAATATGGACGTGTGCACAGCGCCAGAGACGGTGCCACGTGCAAGGTGATTTACAACAAGGGCCCAGAGGCTAAGAAGCAGGAAAAGAAGTTTAGTCAGGTGGACATCGACGAGAAGGTGAAGCTTGCGGTCGAGAAAAAAGCAGCTGGGGATGTACAAAAAGCAGCCAAGGAGAAACATGATTTGCTAAAGCAGGCAGTAGATGCAGCTGTAAATGCCTGCATAAATGATTTTGCTACTAACTTGGCCCCAACTATCATCAACTGGACGAAGGAAAATCCATACAAGACGGTACATGATTTCCCCATGCCCACTTTCGTCGGGAGCAACTCGGTGAACAACGCCACCGCACCATCATCTGCTCATGCAACCGGGCCTGCTATTGCATCCACACCCGCACCCGCACCTGCTCATAGCAGCCCGTCCTCAGTCTCTGGCACGCTAGGCAGGCCTTCGTCTTTGGCTGAGCTCGACGCCCTCATGGTAATTACATGTCGCACCAACATATATATCTAGAATATTCCATTTTCATTGCCTTTCAGATGTTTTACGCCGCAGATATGTCTTTGCAGGCCAACGAAACCCCGTGCACCATACTCTACTTGATCAAAGGCCAGAAGGTGGACGTGGGAAATGGGGTGATGACGAAGCCCTTGCAACTCACGTTCCACAACCAGCCGATGCCCGCTGGGCACTTCAGGGTTAACTTGTCCAGTGTGAAATCAGGGCACGAGGATTTGCCTCCTCCAGTATGGCTTGGGGGAGAGGACGACGAGACCACACTGTGGATTGGAAGTTGCAAGGGTTGGGTGCTTCTATGGCCGAAGAATCTTCTTAGTCTGGAGACGGCCGAGAGCACACCAATAACCACACATCAACAAGCATGTATGGAGATCACCACCCCGCCTACGCAATTACCAGCTCCTGTAGTGCCGGATGAGAGCGGCGGACGACGTGATGAAGGGGTCCAATAGTGGCTGATGTAATCGGCCCCGTAGAATAAAGAATGGATGATGAGATGGAGGATACGGAGGACCCAATGGCGCCTATGAAGGTGACTTAGATTTGATGAGTCAGCCATATGATTAATCGGGCAATCATCATGATGATGAGGATATGGATGATTTGCCCGGGAAGGAACGTCCTAGCAGGGATTGCAAGAATGAAATCCTCACGGGACACGCCTAAAGATGCCACGTCAACACAAGCTCAACTAGCTGAGGGTCGTATAGTGCTTAGCCCGGCAACACTAGGGCAAGGGTTAAGGAAGGGTCTAGAAGGTGTGCCCAAGAAAAAGGAGAGCAAGAGATCGGGGAAGATAGGTTCAGCTGCCTGCAAACAAGCCAGAGCACATAGCAGCCAGACGGTGGATTCTGAAGAGGTACCCTTCAAAGGTGCGGCCATGTTCCATGTCATGGGCGAGCCGATTCTACCACCAAAACCATTGGAGGCACTATCAGGGGATCTCAGGAGACTGCACGACCATGTGCTGTCGAACGAGAAAAGCCTACTAGCCTCAAAGGATCGAGGATATCTGACCTACACGACTTGTGTGCCTAAGGGGAAGTGCTACATTGACACACGGCCCACAGAGGTGTTCTTCCTGCGGTTTGACCATATCTTCGAGATGTTTCTGACAAGGCGGCTCAATTTTACAATCGTCCACCTTTTTGCGCTACATATGAGCTCCATCATGAAGAGAGAAGAAGTCTTGCAAATCTATGTGGCGGATCCGTACTACATGCACAAGTCCTTCTTGAGTCTCGGCGACTCTGAGCGTGAAATAGCTAGGGAGTATCTCCAAAGCTTCATGGTACAAAATAAGGACCAGGAAATTGTCCTCCTACCTTATCATCCAAAGTAAGTCATTTCCGGACAACCCTTTCATACATTTCAATCATCCCTTCTTGCTCATATGGAGAATAATTTGAGGTGTCTTTTTCCCCGCAGCAACGGGCGTGCCGTCCTTATCGTTCTTTACCCGCGAGTCTCGCACGCCATGTATTTGGACCCTACTAGAAACTACGAGAAGAAGGACTACACCCACATTGTCGGAGTAATGGGCCACGGGTAGGCTCACCCGAGTCCCAAGATTTACCAAGACTTTGGGCCAGCTCCGCCTAGCTGGGCCCCAAGCCGAAGCTCCGCCCTCTGAGGCCGGATGGCTCAGTGGCCGGCTGCCATAGAGCGGATGACCCCAGACTACGGCGCTTCGGGCGGCCGGTTCCTGGCGGCCGCCCTCCAAAAAGGGTGGCAACATGTAGGTGGTCGTCCGGCAACTATGGCATGGCCGAGCCCCCCTTCGAGAGTACAAGATGGAGCATGGCTACAATAAGGCGTGTCGCCTCCAATACTCAGGACGGGCGTGGCTACAGTGCTCCGTACAGACGGAGATCTCCACACGGCGGGGCACTGTACCATGTCTCCTCTGACGTCGCTCCGGGCAGGCGGAGTCCTGTTCCACACGACGGCCTGTTGGTACGGCCCGCCAGAGGCGGGCCCTATTGGGAAGTGACCTCAAGGAAGGCGGCGGAAGCTCGACCAAGCATATTCAAGAGGAGCCGGCCTCCAGCAGGCGGCCGTCCCTTATCCCGAGGCATGCATGCCATTAAGCTGATGAGACCAGGTGTGGGTACAGTAGCCCCCCGCCAAGCGGCGGGACTGTAGCCATGTAAAGGTGACCAAGCCCTCGTCACCAATGACATGGCTACAGTGAACAACCACCAACCAGTCGGCGGGGCCCCACTAGGCGGCGGGCCCCAGCGGTCGGCGGAGAAACCGGAGGCTGGAGACACTGACAGCCGGGCCCAGCAACTGACCGGATTACCATTGTACCCCTTGGGTAGGCCTATATAAACCTCCGAGGCCACACATGCAAAGGTTTCGACCCCATTAGCGCTAGCCACCTCTTAGAGCAGGAGAGAGCCGAGCCTTGCCTCCTCCTGCCTCTAAACACACAGCTCGAGGAGCACCATTGTATCACTTGAGCCTTAGTGATCATGCGGAGACCCCGCAGAGTAGGACTAGGGGTGTTATCTCCTAGGAGAGCCCCGAACCTGGGTAAAGTCCGCGGGCGTTCCTGTCTACGCCTTATCCTGCTTCCAGGCACCAACGATGTTCTACTTGCTCCCACCATGATAAGCCATCCATTGGCATATGTCGCACCCAACCCCCAACACACATAATGAATATTCTAGATGATGCTCTCCAAGGCTTCAGCATTAGGCGTGGCCACGTGCAGATCAGGAAAGAAAGGAACAAGAATGTAGCGACCACGATCCCAATGGACCGAAGTCTCTGTACTTAAGTGTCATCCCTGGATCGGTAATGCTGACACGCACAATACTCGAGGATTTATAACAGAGTTCAATCACACACTTATTTCAACGAGGTCCTCATAAAGACTATCTATTACACAAATAAAATGGCTGAAGGCCATCTAAACTAAATAACTACGGAAGCTTCGAAGGTAAATGAGTCCATCAACTCCAACGACATAGATGAGTGCATGACAACGACCTATCGCACCTTATTCGTTGTCGGAAAAGTCTGCAACATGAGACGTTGCATCCATGTAGGTCAGCACATTGAATATGCTGGCAGAGTTACACTATAAAGCAATGAATGCAAGAACTATATCTACATGCATATTTGGCTGGTGGAGGCTCTAAGTTTAATGTTTTGTGTAAAAGATAATTTTTCCCTACAATAAAGGAATAAATTATATTTACTACAAAATTAAACCAATATATGAGAAGGTTCCTCCAACTCAAATCCCAACATTAACCAAGTATCATCATTAAACCCAATTCAGTTAATTAAACAATAATATCCACTTCTAGATACTCAAGATGTCCATAACCGGGGACACGGCTAACCATGATTAGTTTATACACTCTGCAGAGGTTGCGCACTTTTCCCCACAAGACTCGAACGCATCCATGATTGGAAGATCAAAACATAGTCTTTCTGAAGCATTAACTCTCTACTCTGGGTAGACCGTTACACCTAGTTTCCCCTACATCTGCTAGTCTACCTCTTCAAGAGCCCACACAACTTACTCAACTATGCTAGAGCCCATAATGGCTTATGGTTGCACACGGAAGTTTCTAGGAATGAAATATCATATGATCTCTTTGAGCCTGGGTGGCGAACCATGGTAAAATCACATGGGTACTCTGAGATTTCCCAAACGGGCTAGCACTAGATTCTCCAAGTGCCCCAACCAATCCACATAGATGTGTATTAAAGTTGCCACCTTAATGTTATCCAAAATTAATATCTCTCACAACTTCCATGTGTATCATGATCCGATCCCCGTCTACGAGCATGGCTAAGAAATAAATGAGCATAACATATATTCCCAGGGTGATCAAGGTAATACGATCCTACCTCAAGTACTACAACCAAACCACATGTTTCCAATCCTACTCATGCAAATATTTGAGGGGCAAAACTAATGCATAGTAAAAACTGGGTATAGAAGAGTATGATCAAAGTGTAACTTGCCTTGCTGATGATCAGAAAACTCTAGAGATTCAAAGTAACAAGCTTCGCACTCCAGAAAATCTAGCGTAGACAAACAATAGCATACATAAGCAATCAATCAAACGAAACAAAGAGAAATCGAGCAAAGATCCAAATAAAGCTCGAAACAGGAAACACTAAACTAAACAGAGAACAAATTCTAACAACATTGCTTTCATGTGGAGTAGATCTCAACAGTATGTATATGTGATTATCTACGATTTGCAAAAAGAATCAACTCAAACGGAGCTACGAAACTCAAGATACGAACGAAACAAGATCGATTACTAATCTGAACTAAACTCAAATTTTAAATTGTCAAAATCATGTTCAAGTTGGTTTACTGGAAAGAGGGAGACGTTATGAAGATTTAGGCGTTGGTTTCATCTAATTTGGATAAACGAGCTAAAAGTTATGCTAGTTTAAAGACCAGGGGCTAAATCGCGATAAAACTTATTTGCAGATAGGTCCCTGGGCAAAAAACAGAAAAATAATAAATCTATCGGACGAACGTCCGCTAACATAGACTAATGAATGAACTCGCTTGTTAACAGATTCTAACGGGTGAACGCTCCCTATTTACTCGGTCTAATAAAAATAAAACCGATCTATACTATTAAACCGAGAAAACCGAAACTAAACCGACGAACTGGAAAATCGTAATATAAACCGATCTAGGGTTTACCAGTTTTTCCGACGAGAACCGGCGGTGGGGTCGGCGGCTTCCGGCAAGGTCAACGGCGGGTCGAGGCGGCGGCGTGCGGTGTGCGGCGGCGTGGCGGTGGTAGCAGCGGGGCTTGGCGTCGGCGGGCCAGCAGTAGTGGCGGCAGGGGGCGTGCGGCGCGGGTCGCCGAGGTACGGGTGCGGCGGTGGTGCGGGTCGGCCGCGATGGAGCGGCGCGGTGGCGGCTTGGGCGGCGGCGCTGCGAGTTGGGGAGGTGAGGGCGCGGCGGCGGCAACTTATAAAGAAGGGGGTGCCTGACTTGGGGAAGGAGGCGGCCGGGGTGCGGCTCCAATCCGGACTCCTTCGGAGTCCGGCGAGGTTACGGCGGTGAGGCAGTTCGGCGCGAGCTAGGCCTGGCCTGGCTTCGGCTGGGCCGACCCAGTTGACTTTTTTTTAAAAGAGTGTCGCGAAGAAAACTCATAATAAAATAAAATAAAAATCCTAAAAATTCCAGAAACAATTTTCATCATCCCTTCCTAATATTTGGGACAAAGTGAACATTTTTCTGGACTAAATGCAATTTTTAAAAATGCATGTTTTCCCTAATCCAACCAAATAAAATGCAAATAAAATTTCAAATAAAATGATTTGACTTCCAAATTTATTTTCCAACATTTCTTCTCTGTTTTTTGAAGAAGTCATTTTATCTTCTCTCTTTTATTTTTATAGTTTTGAAATAATTGGAAAGAATTTGTTGAAATCAAATTGATCCGCTTTTCAAATTTGAATAATTTCAAAAATGAAAAATTATGAAACCTCCAACTCTCTCCTTGGATCCTTGAGTTGCTTAAGATTTCCTGGATCTCAACCAAAATGCAATAAAATATGAAATGCATGTGAATGATCTAAGTATAACATCCAAATTGAAAATTGGGATGTTACAAACCTACCCCCTTAAGATGAATCTCGCCCTCGAGATTCAGGTTGGTTAACAAAAAGGCATGGGTGGTCCTTGCGGAGATCTTCTTCTCGCTCCCAGGTGTCTTCCTCCTCGGTATGGTGGCTCCACTGAACTTTATAAAACTTGATGACTTTGCTGCGAGTAACTCGATTGGAAAACTCGAGAATGTTGACTGACTTCTCTTCATAGGTCAGATCACTATCCAACTGAATAGCTTCCAGTGGCACTGTATCTCTCAGAGGAATGTCGGCCATCTCTGCGTGGCACTTCTTCAACTGGGAAACGTGAAACACATCATGAACTCCTGACAATCCATCGGGCAATTCCAACCTGTAGGCAAGTTCTCCCATGCGTTTCAAAACTCTGTATGGTCCTACAAATTATGGTGCTAGCTTCTCTTTGACTGCAAAACACTTAACTCCTTGAAGTGGGGGACACACGAAGATATGCTATGTCTCCAACTTCGTAGGCTACCTCCTTGCGCTTAGTACCAGCATAGCTCTTCTGCCTAGACTGGGCTATCTTGAGTCTGTCTCGAATCAACTTAACCTTCTCCTCAGAATCCCTGATTAAGTCTGGTCCAAACAACTGTCTGTCTCCAACTACATCCCACGATAATGGTGTCCTACACCTCCTTCTATACAAAGCTTCGGAAGGGGCCATCTTCAAACTGGCTTGATAACTGTTGTTATAGGATAACTCTACATAGGGAAAACTATCATCCTAACTAGATCCATAATCTAGCGCACAAGCTCTCAACATGTCCTCCATAATCTGATTGACTCTCTCAGTCTGTCCATCTGTCTGTGGATGAAAGGATGTACTGAACTCTAGTCTGGTAGCCAAAGTTTCGTGCAACTGATTCTAAAACTTTGAAGTAAACTGTGTTCCTCTATCTGATACGATGGTCCTTGGAACTCCATGCAGACATACAATCCTGGTCATGTATATCTTTGCCAACTTAGCACTCGTATAAGTTGTCTTCACGGGGATGAAATGGGCTACCTTCGTCAAGCGATCGACTACAACCCAGATAGAGTCATAGCCTGAACAGGTCCTGGGTAATCAAGTGATAAAATCCATGTCCAGTTTATCCCACTTCCATTCGGGTGTCGGCAAAGGCTGAAGTAACCCTGCTGGTTTCTGATGCTCTGCCTTAATTCTCTGACATACATCGCATACTGCTACATACTCGGCAATATCCTTCTTCATTCCTGTCCACCAGAAACTTTCCTTCAAATCCAGATACATCTTGGTGTTGCCTGGTTGAATTGAATAAGGTGAACCATGAGCCTCCTGAAGAATCAACTTCCTGATCTCAGGGTCATTAGGCACATAGATACGATCATCAAACCATAAAGTGTCGTTCTCATCCTCACGAAGTCCTTTAGCCTTTCCTGGACTCATCCTTTCCTTAATCTACTTCTTAATTTCCTCTAGATCATTTGCGGGCATCTGATACGGTCTCTTGGATATTGGTCCGGTGCTTGGCAATAACTCAATCAAAAACTCAGTGTCTCGATCTGGTGGCATGCCTGGTAACTCCTCTAGAAATACATCGGGGTAATTGCTACCTCTTGAGCACTGTGTTGGTTTTCCCTTGAAGAGGAAAGGGTGATGCAGCAAAGTAGTGTAAGTATTTCCCTTAGTTTTTGAGAACCAAGGTATCAATCCAGTAGGAGGCTCCTCAAAAGTCCCTCGTACCTACACAAACAAACAAGAACCTCGCAACCAACGCGATAAAGGGGTTGTCAATGCCTTCACGGTAACTTGCAAAAGTGAGATCTGATAGAGATAATAAGATAAGATAAATATTTTTGGTATTTTTATGATATAGATTGGAAAGTAAAATATGCAAATAAAAGTAGATGGAAACTTATATGATAAAAGATAGACTCGGGGCCATAGGTTTCATTAGTGGCTTCTCTCAAGATAGCATAAGTATTATGGTGGGTGAACAAATTACTGTCGAGCAATTGATAGAAAAGTGCATAGTTATGAGAGTATCTAGGCATGATCATGTATATAGGCATCACATCCGCAAAAAGTAGATCAAAACGATTCTGCATCTACTACTATTACTCCACACATCGACCGACTTCTACCTGCATCTAGAGTATTAAGTTCATAAGAATAGAGTAACGCATTAAGCAAGATGACATGATGTAGAGGGATAATGTGGCACCCCGGCACAGAGAAACCGGAACGCCTAGCCCAGAGATCGTGGAGAAGTCTCTGGAATACGACACTGCTTGACATAGAACAAATCAGCTCTTACTACAAGAATAATAATACCAATCGGATGTTACAAAGGTTCACATCAGCACGGCGACACTACGCCTGCGATACTACACTTGCTCTATGCTAGCAGCAGAACAACTCGTAGAAGCGGAAATCTTCTAGCAGCGGAACAACAACGAAGGTAGTGAATTCCACTCCGTAGGGACTCTGGCTGGGACATGATCTAGCTCACACGAACGGAAACCACGACAAGCAATCAAGAAATCACGGCAGCACCTGCAATCTTGCATGACACGCCAGGTCAGTACATTGAATGTACTTGCAAGCTCACAACAACCAAAAACATCAGGACAAGACAATAACATAGCATTAAGCAGGTTAATTAAATTAACAGCTACCATGATGAAGCAATGAATAATCACGATATGAACTACTAGAATACTGATAAGCCACCATCTCAGATCTCAAGTACCATATGAACCATCTCACACTTGGATAACCGGCCAAGCAATATACCATCTTGATCACCTCGTGATCAAAACAAAACAATGATCACTCACGGATCACAAACAGAACATCCACATGATCACCTCATGACCACATCACAAACTGAATGATCCTTCTCAAGATCATCCCAACCTCATCATCATCATCCTGCCAAACTGTTACAGCTCACAATATCAACATATACATCACCTATAAGTCATTCCATCATGTGAGTGTTGATCGAACGGTGTGACGAACTTATGCCCATGACCGATGATGCGGCTATCGATAGATTAAACACACACACTTTGCAGAGGTAGCGCACTGTACCCACACCACGGAACCCATGGCCTCGCACTCCCATTCGCGTGGACCAACGGTGTTCTGACAAAACCAATCTACTACCATGACACTCTCCCGGCCACTCCGACTCACTCCCCACTGGGCTAAGTCATGGGTGGCCCCGTGTCTACCCCAGACACCAACGGCCACCGTCATGGAAAACTGTCCCAAACAGGGACAACGCTCTCAATACCAACTACGGGCACACAAGGCTTATGGCATCCTACCTAATCAAGGTAGCGCCCATGCATAACCATCCCTCGTTGGAGGCACCAGCGGGAGGCATGACAATAGCATCGCATTAGGGCCTTCCCATAAAAAGAAAATGTGGTTGCACTGGAAAAGCCCGGTTCGGTGGCACCTGACAAACTTAATGATGGAATTTAACACCAAAATATAATTGTGATAACTGATACTCCGATATCAACTATCAAACTATAATCCAAGTCATAGCAATATCCAACAAATAATCCAAGCATAATATCATCATACCAAAATACTCCGAGGATAGCGTAACACTACTATCATGATAAATCTGAAAATAAAAATATTACTACTCCAATATGCAAGAACAGGCTATCCAACTAAGACCCACATGTAAACATCATCTCCGAGAATAATATTCCAAGCAACAGAACATCAACTATCATCATGAAGATAATCATACTAACCACTAATAATCCAAAGGCAGCATGACATTCAAAGCGATACTGCAAAATATAATACCAGTACCAACATGAAAGTAATCATAATAGCAGCCACTAATACTCCAATGACAGCATGATACTCATCAACCGCAAGCATAACTCCTAATAATCCAAACAATAGCATGGCAACAACAAGATCAAAATAATACTTCGAGAAAAATGCCATGTACAGGTCATGTAGCTAAAGCAATATTTTAAACAAGTTCAAAATAAATTAAACCATGTCACTGCATTACAATGATGCAAATGGAGGGTGTGGCTTGCCTAGGGTGGAAGAAATCACCGGGAGAAAGCGTGAGAAACTCGCAGAACGAATCGCCAGAAATCGTACTCTCTCGGAGGGGGCTGAATAAGGGCAAGGGCATAATGGTCATTTTCAGAATGTTAAAACATGGTGAAAGTGGTTCCATCAGAACGGGCTCGACGAAACGAAGAAGTGAGCGTTGGATTCACCTGATTTGGAGCTACGGGTAAAAAGTATAAGGGTTTGACTGCTAGGGACCTATCTGTAAAAATTTATCCACAAATAAGTCCTTGACTGGAAAAACGGAAAACGTATTTGGAAGAATACGCTTTCACTTACTCCAGCTGGTAGGCGCTGGGTCGGTGGTGTGTGTGGCTGATGGGTGGGGTCGTTGGGGTCCACGCTTGGGGTCGCTGACATGCGGGTCCCATGGTGTGGGGCCCATCACTTATCCACGTCGGCAGGCCGGCCCAGTCATTGCAGAGAGGCCAACAGGCGGGTCCCAAGGACAGGGTCAATGTAGTCTTCGTCTTGCCCGCGTTTGCCCGCGGTCTAGATGGAGGTCGCCGGCGCGGGAGCTCGTCTGGCCGGCGCCGGCCATCTCTGGCGGCGCCCGACCCACCAAAACGATCAGGAGACGGAGGCGCGTCCATCCCCGCATGAAACGGGCCTCGAAGAGGGCGGGAGCAAGGGAACCATGGACCATGGCGGACGGTGGCTCGGTCGGGACTGGAAACGAGGCTATGGTGGAGGAATGGGAGGGGCAGTGCTCGGGAGGGATTCACCGGAGTTGAGGGACTCCACCGGAGTTGGAATGGGGAGGGGAGGAGCACGGCAAAGAGTGGATTTAGGAGGGCAGGGGTGGCGGCTATTGGGGGGCTAGGGAGCTCCTGGAGTTGAACGGATGGGTCGGGGAGGTTGCTGGGAGGGAGAGGGAGCTGCTGGAGCGCTCGGACTGCGCGGGAAGGGGCTTAAATAGCCACGGGGAGGAGCTGTCGCGCTGGCGTCGCCATGGACACGTGGCCGGCACCGCGGACATGTGTGCGCGTGATCAAGCTCGGGGGAAGGCAACGGGGGGACACAGAGAGGAGCCCACGGGGCAGAGGGAGCCCACAGAGCACGGGGAGGAAGAAGACGGCGACAAACAAGGCCAAATGGCCATTGTTCGCCCCTGGTCACGCGGCGGCGAGCATCGGTGAGGAAGCAGATGGAGGGGGAGAGGGGTCCAGGGGAACGGCGACGATGAGAGCTTGCTGCTGGACACGCTCACGAGCACGAAGACGACAAGAGGGGGAGGGGCCCGAGCAAGAAGCCATTCTGGGCGCAGCCATTGCACAACAAAGCGGTGGTCACCGCGCAGACTGGCATCAAGAAGAGCCAAATGGCTGGCAATTGTTGTCTAGGGTTAAGTCCTTCCTGGGGCGGTTTCAGCTACGGTGGTAGCTCGGTGAAAATTGCTCTGGTTAAATGGTAAGTGAGCTTTGAATTTTACTGCAGTAAACTTTACAACTAAGTGTGATTAACAAAGAGATGCTATGGGTCAAATATTATGTCTGGGGTGTTTAGGCTAGGAAGGACTACAGTCCTGGGGAGTTTGGGAAGAAATGGGCCAAGATTTAATATAGTTGCTTTGCAACTGCCAAATCTGGTTAGAAACTAAATTTGGATGATGCACTCACCTGGAGAAGCAACTTGGGCTAAGATTGGGCAAGGCAGGGTCATTTGGTCATATGAAGATGCTCAAAAAAGTCTCATACCAATTGGCCATGCCAAAATGGCACTTGCTTCACAAACATCTCTGCTGACCAGAAACTTGAAATAATTTTGGTGATAAAATGGCTCATTGAAATGATGCCAAATTGGGTGGAGATGTTGTATGGGTATAAGAATGATCTAGTAGTTTATCAGGAATTTTGAAGCAATATAAAATACACTTGCTTCACAACCTAAAAATATTGCCAGAATCAAAGATTTGGTCCTGTGCTCACATAGATGATTGGATGAGGCTGCAAACGGGTTGAGGGGGTTAATATGAGCACATTAAGGGATGTGCAAAAGTTCAACTCATTTGGGTACTCCTAGGTAGTACTTCCTTCACAAAGCTTTCTGTGTGATAGAAACTTTGAAAATTCACTAAGTAAGATTGGCTAGGCAAATAAAGTTGAACTTGTGCATGAGGCAATTATTTGGACATCGAATCATGCCCAAAAAGGTTGGGAGCCACTAGGAAAAATATAAATGACACTTCCTTCACAAAGTGCCATTTAGGGCAGAATAGAAGAAGGAATATTGGAGAATTATTTTTGAACTGGCCAAGGAAATGTTTGGGCATATTTGAGCTATATATGACCCAAAGGAATTATGAGAATTATTTGGGAATTTTTGGATGGACAAAAATATAGGTTGCTTCACAACCTAGGGCAGATAGGGTTATTCCTTTAATAGAAAAAGGAATATTCCCGAAAAAGAGTTTAGGGTTTGGTCAAGAAGTGAAGTGACATGATCTTGGCAAGGTTTTGAGAATGATTAGCCACTTGGGAGGGTAAATGAGGATGATTTCCCAGGTGGCAAGGCCACAAAACCACTCCAAAAAAAACAGAGCAAAAACCAAATAAATCAAAAGAAAAAGAAAAGGGCCAAAATCCAGGTTGTTACAATCCTTACCCCCTTAAAGAAATCTCGTCCTCGAGATTTTGTTGCTCTGGGAACAAGTATGACTTGAGAACACCGTTTCCAACTCGGGTATCCTTTTTTCTTTATTTATTGTTCCCCAAGAATTTAATATGATCAACTTACCTGGCTCTGGGTGATCTTGCTTCACATTTACCCAAATTCTGATGGGTTTTTGCTCAGATATGAAATCCTTTTACTGACGTGAATTTTCTCATATCTGCGGTGATATCCAATGGACCCGAGCATTTCTTTTTCCCTTTGGTCACGAAAACTTTTTACTTCTGACATGGGGTTGCTTCAAATAAATGCAGGCCTTCTGGTTTCAATAAATGCTTAGAATTATCATGGCCATCTTCTGACGGGATCTGACTGCTCATAGGTGGCACTGATTTATCTTGATTTATTTCTTTGGCTCGACCATGAGATATGTACCAACGATTTGACTGCCTTCTGTCGTGAGCAATATAATGGAATATGGATTAATAGATGTGTCATACCTCAAATATTTACATCTTGAGACTGGCCCGTCAGGGGGCTGACGGACGAATGCTTTTCCTGACAGACTGACCATGTACTTGGTTCCGTCGGTGGGTATACCAGGTCGGAGCTGATTGTTTGGCTTTTGATTTTTATCATGTGGTTGATACACCCATCTATGGTAATAGGGTGTGATATGTTTTAACACTGCCGCTGAGGTCAGGCTGCTGAGCTTGCAAAGAAATCTTGGATCTAACATAACAGACTTGGATATTCCACACTAACCATGTCAAGTGAGTCAGCAGGATATGAAAATCCTTGTAAAATAGAGTAGGCCCTTGAGAGTATGCCTTTGGGGATCCATATGGAATAATGGCCTCCAACTGACTTGGGTATCTGGACCCTGATGGTCGTGTGAAAATCATAATACCTTTGTTGTCAGTCTCACCCTTTAACGGTCATGATTTTCTTTGTTAGGATACCTTATTGAAATAATTTGGCCATAACTGTCCTTGATTCTTCTTATGACCATGGATGTGATTAGTGCAATATTTTTTACATTATTCCTTGTGCTTGTTTCCTGACCTGGGTTCGCACACATATGACATATACCCGGGGTTTGTAGCTGTACAGAGCTCATTGCTGAGGCCAATCATACAAGAAGGTGACAAGGTTTTATGATATCTCCTTGTCAGTTGCGGAAATAATGACCTTGCTGACCATTGTCAAGATTGTTGATTTTGCGTTGTCATCTCCAGATATTCTCGATCCTTGTAATTCAGGAGATGTATCTCTGCTTATTTTCCTTTGCCTGATTGGGGAGGTTGTTGAATCCTTACTTTTCTTAGGTATATCTACTGGATCACTGTCGCATCTCGTAGGAGTGACTGATATGACTGGGGATACATGCTCACCATATATAAGAAGGATATGCCACCCAACACTCGATCCTTGCGGTAGGCATATGTTTTGACTGAATTGTACCTCTAACAAAATTATTGTAAGTCTGGTTCTTGAGCGGTACTTCCATACATTTGCAACTCATCCTATAATCTCTAAGGATGGTGCAATATTGTCGTACTGACGCGGACTGGGTGGCTTACGGGAGAAGCCATCCGAGTAACTTGCTGAGGAAGACTTGTTAACTTCTGCTCAAATCTTATGTCTGGGTATCGTGCAGAAGAAGGCTCTATAGCTTACACACAAAGCTTGTCCTGAGTATTGTGCTGGAGAAGCCTGAGATCCGTACTTTAGAAGCTTCTCCTCGGGTTTGCTTGTTGAGAAAATTTCATTGCCGTCTGTCAGAAGCCTTTACTGAGGTGTCTTACTGTGAAAAACAGGGTATCATGGGCCGGAAATTGTTCACATATCATGCTGAGGAAAATTGAGGAGCCTTGCATCAAAATTTCTTCCAATAGCGTGTTGGAGAATTCTGGGTTTCTCATGTCCAAAACTTCATACTTATATGCAGACTGAAATCCATACACACGCACATAATATTCTGAGGCTGATTATTTGCATGAGAAAAATGGTTTGACTGTCTTCCTTGAGCATATCGCATTCTGACTTTATTTTAGATGATAACATATTTCAAGCATCATGCATTGATGAGCCAAAACTTTGTATATGATCCATACCTCTGTCTGAAAACATACCGTTGATCTTGCAACTGACTTGTCTTCCTGCTCGCTGGATCATTACTGCTGTGAGGATTTTGTACTGATGTAGACTCGATGCTGATAGTCAATCCAATACACCATTGGTATTCTGAGCAGATTTTAATGCCATAATGCAGTTGACTTGGTAGACAATAATGTCTAGCTGAGCTTCTTTCAAATATTTCAAATCCTTATTGCCTCTTTGAGTCCGGTGTCGGTGGATGAGCAACTCTTTATAGGGGAAAAATAATGTAACACTGGGGCCCAAAAAGAAAGAAGCAAAAGAAAACTCAACTAAACAAAAGCACACAACAACAATCAATTCACACACAATCAATGTCACATATTACTACTAGTCACACAATATGCATGCCTACTTAGCACACAAATCTCTCGGGATCTCCGGTTGTACGATCTAGCATGCTGTGATGATGTGCACAAGGATGAATAAATGTG
Organism: Triticum aestivum; assembly: GCF_018294505.1. NCBI lineage: Eukaryota > Viridiplantae > Streptophyta > Magnoliopsida > Poales > Poaceae > Triticum > Triticum aestivum. The sequence continues at coordinate 445,591,207 of NC_057810.1, read as the reverse complement.
TGGAAGAATTGGTGTAAGCAGCGCTACATCAAGTGCTAGCTTAGCCAGATAGCAACCTGGACTAGCTCGGAGGCGAGGACGCACTCGGTAATCATGTAGTGGGAAACAAACGTCGCAACCACATTATAATCAAGCGGACGAAAAAAGATCCATACCCGTCCAAGAAATAGGATAGCGGGGAAAAACCGAGGCTGCTGACATTGCCCTTTCTTGATAATTAAGATTATCAAGGGTTGCCAACACGAAAACATAAAAGAACAATCCGTGATAGAAGCATGCCTATCACCAAAACAATATGCGGTGCTGAAAGAAAGAATTTGGCACGATACCTAAGCACCATTTTTACAAACAGTGTCGGGATATCACTTGAAATCAGTCCGCTGGGACAGAAATGACACCAAACGCTGAAAGAAAAAGGAACTGGAGAAATGCAGAGGCTGAGCTGTAGTGGATCCAAACCGATGCCATCTACACTCAGCCGATAAACCGTTAGCAACAAATACTAATGCTATATGCATGCTATGCAACAAGCAAATGCAGCAACCAAATGCAATAAACAAGCCAGACTCTATACTAGCGATTTCTACCGATTTCTACCGCTCGCGCTGACTAGGGCATCCTACAGCCATACCTGCTCCGATACCAAGCCCCGACTCAGAGAAACCGGAACGCCCCGTATTCCAGCCCAGAGATCGAGGAGAAGTCTCTAGAATACGACACTGCTTGACATAGAACAAATCAGCTCTTACTACAAGAATAATAATACCAGTCTGATGTTACAAAGGTTCACATCAGCACGGCGACACTACGCCTGCGATACTACACTTGCTGTATGCTAGCGGCAGAACAACTCGTAGCAGCGGAAATCTTCTAGCAGCGGAACAACGACGAAGGTAGTGAACTCCACTCCGCAGAGACTCTGGCTGGGACACGATCTAGCTCACACGAATGGAAACCACGACAAGCAATCAAGCAATCATGGCAGCACCTGCAATCTGGAATGACACGCCAGGTCAGTACATTGAATGTACTTGTAAGCTCACAACAACCAAAAACATCAAGGCAAGACAATAACATAGCAGTAAACAAGTTAATTAAATTAATAGCTACCATGATGAAGCAACGAATAATCACGATATGAACTACTAGAATACTGATAAGCCACCATCTCAGATCTCAAGTACCATATGAACCATCTCACACTTGGCTAACCGACCAAGCAATATAACATCTCGATCACCTCGTTGATACATCCATTTTGCATCATGCTTTTATATCAATATTTATTGCATTATGGGCTGTTATTACACATTATATCTCAATACTTATGGCTATTCTCTCTTATTTTACAAGGTTTACCATGAAGAGGGGGAATGTCGGCAGCTGGAATTCTAGCTGGAAAAGGAGCAAACATTTGAAACCTATTCTGCAGAGCTCCAAAAGTCCTGAAACTCCATGAAACAACTTTTTGGAATTAATAAGAATTTCTGACCGAAAGAAATACGCAAGGGGGTCCACACCCTGTCCAGGAGACAGGGGGGCGCACCCCCCTATAGGGCGCACCCCCTATCTCCTGGGCCCCCCTGGTGGGCCTCGAGCGTCCATCTTTTGCTATATCATCGCTTTTACCCTTGAAAAAATCGTGGGCACGCTTACGGGATGAAACTCTGCCGCCACGAGGCGGAACCTTGGCGGAATCAATCTAGGGCTCCGGTGGAGCTGTTCTGCCGGGGACAGTTCCCTCCGGGAGGGGGAAATCATCACCAACGATCCTCTCATCGGGAGGGGGTCAATCTCCATCAACATCTTCACCAGCACCATCTCCTCTCGAAACCCTAGTTCATCTCTTGTATCCAATCTTGTATCAAAACCACAAATTGGTACCTGTGGGTTGCTAGTAGTGTTAATTACTCCTTGTAGTTGATGCTATTTAGTTTACTTGGTGGAAGATCATATGTTCAGATCCTTTATGCATATTATTACTCCTCTGATTATGAACAAGAATATGCTTTGTGAGTAGTTATGTTTGTTCCTGAGGACATGGGTGAAGTCTTGCTATTAGTAGTCATGTGAATTTGGTATTTGTTCGATATTTTGATGAGATGTATGTTGTATTTTCCTCTAGTGGTGTTATGTGAACGTCAACTACATGACACTTCACCATTATTTGGGCCTAGAGGAAGGCATGGGGAAGTAATAAGTAGATGATGGGTTGCTAGAGTGACATAAGCTTAAACCCTAGTTTCTGTGTTGCTTCGATAGGGGCTGATATGGATCCATATGTTTAATGCTGTGATTAGGTTTACCTTAATACTTCTTTTGTAGTTGCGGATGCTTGCAATAGGGGTTAATCATAAGTGGGATGCTTGTCCAAGTTAGGGCAGTACCCAAGTACCGGTCCACCCACATATCAAATTATCAAAGTACCAAACGCGAATCATATGAACGTGATGAAAACTAGCTTGACGATAATTCCCATGTGTCCTCGGGAGCTCCTTTCTCATTATTAGAAATTGTCCAGGCTTATCCTTTGCTACATAAAGGATTTGGCCACCTTGCTGCACTTTATTTACTTGTTACTCGTTACCATTTATCTTATCACAAAACTATCTATTATCTACTATTTCAGTGCTTGCAGAGAAAACCTTACCGAAAACTGCTTATCATTTCCTTCTGCTCCTCGTTGGGTTCGACACTCTTACTTATCAAAAGGACTACGATTTACCCCCAACACGTGCGGATCATCACTCTTGATCAAAAAAAATGATGATCACTCACGGATCATAAACGGAACATCCACATGATCAACTCGTGACCACATCACAAATTGAATGATCCTTCTCAAGATCATCCCAACCTCATCATCATCGTCTTGCCAAACTGTTACAGCTCACAATATCAACATATACATCACCTATAAGTCATTCCGTCATGTGAGTGTTGATCGAACGGTGTGACCTAGTACGAACTTATGCCCATGACCGAGGACGCGAATATTGATAGATTAAACACACACACTCTGCAGAGGTAGCGCACTGTACCCACACCACCGAACCCATGGTCTCGCACTCCCATTCGGGTGGACAAATGACGTTCTAAAAAAACCGATCTACTGCCATGACACTCTCCTGGCCACTCCGACTCACTCCCCACTGGGCTAAGTCATGGGTGGACCCATGTCTACCCTAGACACCAACGACCACCGTCATGGAAAAATGGTCCCAAACAGGGACAAGCGCTCTCAATACCAACTACGGGCACACAAGGCTTATGCCGTCCTACCTGATCAGGGTAGCGCCCGCGCATAACCTTCCTTCGTTGGATGCACCATCGAGAGGCATGACAATAGCATCGCATTAGGGCCTTCCCATAAAAGGCAAATGTGGTTGCACTGGAAAAGCCCGGTTCAGTGGCACCTGACCAACTTAATGATGGAATTTAACCCCAAAATATAACTATGATAACTGATACTCCGATATCAACTATCAAACTATAATCCAAGTCATAGCAATATCCAACAAATAATCCAAGCATAATATCATCATACCAAAATACTCCGAGGACAACATAACACTACTATCATGATGAATCTGAAAACAATACTACTACTACTCCAATATGCAAGAAAAAGCTATCCAACTAAGATCCACATGTAAACATCATCTCCGAAAATAATACTCCAAGCAACAGAACATCAACTATCATCATGAAGATAATCATACTAACCACTAATAATCCAAAGGCAGCATGACATTCAAAGCGATACTCCAAAATATAATACCAGATACCAACATGAAAGTAATCATAATAGCAACCACTAATACTCCAATGATGGCATGATACTCATCAACTGCAAGCATAACTCCTAATAATCCAAACAATAGAATGGCAGCAGCAAGATCAAAATAATACTCCGAGAAAAATGCCATGTACAGGTCATGTAGCTAAAGAAATATTTTAAACAAGTTCAAAATAAATTAAACCATGTCACTGAATTACTGTGATGCAAATGGAGGGTGTGGCTTGCCTAGGGTGGAAGAAATCAGCTGTAGAAAGCGTGAGAAACTCGCGGAACGAATCGCCGGAAATCGTACTCTCTCGGAGGGGGCTGAATAAGGGAAATGGCATAATGGTCATTTTCAGAATGTTAAAACATGGTGAAAGTGGTTCCATCAGAACGGGCTCGACGAAACGAAGAAGTGAGCGTTGGATTCACCTGATTTGGAGCTATAGTTAAAAAGATATAAGGGTTTGACTGCCAGGGACCTTTTTGTAAAAATTTATGCACAAATAAGTCCTTGACTGGAAAAACGAAAAACGTATTTGGCAGAATACGCTTTCACTTACTCCAGCTCGCAGACGTGGGGCCGGTGGGGTGTGTGGCTAACGGGTGGGGTCACTGGGGTCCACGCTTGGGGTCGCTGACGTGCGGGTCCCGTGGGGTGGGGCCCGTCACTTATCCACGTCAGCGGGCCGGCCCGGTAAGCGCAGAGAGGCCGACAGGCAGGGCCCAAGGATGGGGTCAATGTCGTCTTCATCACCTCCCTCTCCCTCCCAACAACCTCCCTGACGCGGGGAGGGGCTTAAATAGCCGCGGGGAGGAGCTGCCACGCTGGCGTCGCCGTGGACGCGTGGTCGGCACCGCGGCCGCGTGTGCACGCACTCGAGCTTGGGGGGAGGTGACGGGGGGACACAGAGAGGAGCCCATGGGGTAGAGGGAGCCGACGGAGCACGGGGAAGAAGAAGACAGCGACGAACAGAGCCAAATAGCCACTATTTGCCCGTGGTCACGCGGCGGCGAGCGTCGGTGAGGAAGCAGATGGAGGGGGAGAGGAGTCCAGAGGAACGCGACGACGAGAGCTTGCTGCTGGACACGCTCACGAGCGTGAAGACGATGAGAGGGGGAGGGGCCCGAGCAAGAAGCCATTCTGGGCGCGGCCATTGCACGCCAAAGTGGTGGTCACCGCGGAGACTAGCATCAAGAAGAGCCAAATGGCTGGCAATTGTTGTCTAGGGGTAACTCCTTCCTCGGGCGGTTTCAGCTGCGGTGGTATCTCGGTGAGAACTGCTCTGGTTAAATGGTAAGTGAGCTCTGAAGTTTACTGCAGTAGACTTTATCAACTAAGTGTGATCAACAGAGAGATGTTATGGGTCAAATGTTATGTCTGGGGTGTTTAGGCTAGGAAGGACTACAGTCCTTGGGAGTTTCGGAAGAAATGGGCCAAGATTTAATATAATTGCTTTGCAACTACCAAATCTGGTCAGAAACTAAATTTGGATGATGCACTCACCTGGAGAAGCAACTTGGGCTAAGATTCGGCAAGGCAGGGTCATATGAAGATGCTCAAAAAGTCTCATAGTAATTGGCCAAGCCAAAATGGCACTTGCTTCACAAACATCTCTGCTGACCATAAACTTGAAATAGTTTTGGTGATCAAATGGCCCATTGAAATGAAGCCAAATTTGGTGGAGAGATGTTTAATGGTTATAAGAATGATCTGGTAATTTATCAGGATTTTTGAAGCAATATAAAATACACTTGCTTCACAACTTGAAAATATTGCCAGAATCAAAGATTTGGCCTTGTTCTCACATAGATGATTGGATGATGCTGCAAATGGGTTGAGGGGGTTAATATGAGTACATTAAGGGCTGTGCAAAAGTTCAAATCATTTGGGTACTCCTAGGTAGTACTTCCTTCACAAAGCCTTCTGTCTGACAGAAACTTTGAAAATTCACTGCGGAAGATTGGCTAGGCAAATAAAGTTGAACTTGTGCATGAGGCAATTATTTGGACATATAATAATGCCAAAAAAGGTTGGGAGCCACTAGGAAAAATATAAATGACACTTCCTTCACAAAGTGCCATTCATGGCAGAATAGAAGAAGGAATATTGGGGAATTATTTCTTAACTGGCCAAGGAAATGTTTGGGAATATTTGAGCTATATATGATCCAAAGGAATTATGAGAATTATTTGGGATTTTTTCAATGGACAAAAATATAGGTTGCTTCACAACCTAGGGTAGATAAGGTTATTCCTTTAATAGAAAAAGGAATATTCCCTAGAAAAAGAGTTTAGGGTTTGGTCAAGAAGTGAAATGACATGATCTTGGCAAGGTTTTGAGAATGATTAGCCACTTGGGAGGGGAAATGAGGATGATTTCCCAGGTGGCAAGGCCACAGAACCACTCCAAAAAGAAAAACAGAGCAAAAACCAAATAAATCAAAAGAAAAAGAAAAGGGCCAAAATCCAGGCTGTTACAGATAAACTCAAGCAATATGATATAAACCCCATCTTTTTATCCTCGATGGCAATAATACAATATGTGCCTTGCAGTCACTGAGAAAGGACACCGCAAGATTGAACCCAAAGCTAAGCACTTCTCCCATTGCAAGAAAGATCAATCTAGTAGGCCAAATCAAACTAATAATTCGAAGAGACTTGCAAATATAACCAATCACACATAAAAGAATTTAGAGAAGATTCAATTATTTCTCATAGATAAACTTGATCATAAACCCACAATTCATCGGATCTCGACAAACACACCACAAAAAGAGTTACATCGAATAGATCTCCAAGAAGATGGAGGAGAACTTTGTACTGAGATTCAAAGAGAGAGAAAAAGCCATCTAGCTAATAACTATGGACCCGAAGGTCTGACGTAAACTACTCACAACTCATCGGAGAGGCCTTGGAGATGATGTAGAGGCCCTCCGTGGTCGATTCCCCCTCCGGCGGAGCGCTGGCGAAGGCTCCAAGATGGAATCTCGCGGATACAGAAGGTTGCGGTAGTGGAAATAGTTTTTCGTGGTGCTCCTAGATGTTTTTAGGGTACATGGATATATATAGGAGGAGGAGGTAAGTCGGTTGAGCCACGAGGGCCCATGAGGGTGGGGGGCATGCCGGGCACCCTCGTGGCCTCCTCACTTGCTGCTTGACGTCCACTCCAAGTCTCCTGGATTGCGTTTGTTCCAAAAAGATCGCTCCTGAAGGTTTCATTCCGTTTGGACTCCGCTTGTTATTTCTTTTCTTCGAAACACTAAAATAGGCAATAAAAAACAGCAATTCGGGTTGGGCCTCCGGTTAGTAGGTTAGTCCCAAAAAAGATATAAAAGTGTAGAGTAAAGCCCATAAACATCCAAAACGGGTAATATAATAGCATGGAACAATAAAAAATTATAGATACATTGGAGACATATCAAGCATCCCGAAGCTTAATTCCTGCTCTTCCTCGAGTAGGTAAATGATAAAAATAGAATTTTTGATGTGGAATGCTACCTAGCATAATTCTCAATGTAATTTTCTTTATTGTGGCATGATTGTTCACATCCAAATGATTCAAGATAAAAGTCCATAAAACATAAAAATAGTAATACTTCAAGCATACTAACAAGTAATCATGTCTTATCAAAATAGCATAGCCAAAGAAAGCTTATCCCTACAAAATCATATAGTTAAGCCATGCTTCATTTTCATCACACAAAATACTCCCATCATGCACAACCCCTGTTTCAGCCAAGCAATTGGTTCATACTTTTTAACGCGCTTCAGCTTTTTCAACTCTTACGCAATACATTAGAGCAAGCCATGGACATAGCACTATATATGGAATACGGTGGTGGTTGTGAAGACAAAAAGGGAGAAGATAGTCTCACATCAACTAGGCATATCAACGGGCTATGGAGATGTCAATTAATAGATATCAATGTGAGTGAGTAGGGATTGCCATCCAACGGATGCACTAGAGCTATAAATATATGAAAGCTCAACAAAAGAAACTAAGTGGGTGTGCATCCAACTTGCTTGCTCACGAAGACCTAGGGCATTTTGAGGAAGCCCATCATTGGAATATACAAGCCAAGTTCTATAATGAAAAATTCCCACTAGTATATGAAAGTGACAACATAGGAGACTCTCTATCATGAAGATCATGGTGCTATTTGAAGCACAAGTGTGGAAAAAAGATAGTAACATTGTCCCTTCTCTCTTTTCTCTCATTTTTTCTCCTTTTTTTCTTTTATTTTTATTTTTTATTTGGTGGGCTTCTTTAGCCTCTTTTTCTCTCCTTTATTTATTTATTTGGGATTCTTTGGCCTCTTTTATTTTTTATAAAGTCTGAAGTCTCATCCCGACTTGTGGGGGAATCATAGTCTTCATCATCCTTTCCTCACTTGGGACAATCCTCTAATAATGAAGATCATCACACTTTCATTGATTTACAACTCAAGAATTACAACTCATACTTAGAACAAAATATGACTCTACATGAATGCCTCAGGCGGTGTACCGGGATATGCAATGAATCAAGAGTGACATGTATGAAAAATTATGAAGGTGGCCTTGCCACAAATACGATGTCAACTACATGATCATGCAAAGAGCAATAAGACAATGATGGGGCGTGTCATAATAAGCGGAACGGTGGAAAGTTGCATGGCGATATATCTTGGAATGGCTATGAAATGCCATAATAGGTAGGTATGGCGGCTGTTTTGAGGAAGGTAAATGGTGGGTGCATGATACCGGCGAAATTTGCGCGGTATAATAGAGGCTAGCAATGGTGGAAGGGTGAGAGTGCGTATAATCCATGGACTCACATTAGTCATAAAGAACTCAAATACTTATTGCAAAAGTCTACTTGCCCTCGAAGCAAAGTACTACCATGCATGCTCCTAGGAGAAGGGTTGGTAGGAGTTGACCATCACGCTATCCCTACCTCCACACATAAGGAAGACAATTAAAAGAGCACCCCATGCAACAAATTTGTCACACAACTTTTACCATATATGCATGCTACGGGACTTGCCAACCTTAACACAAGTATTTCTCAATTTCATAGTTACCCAACTAGCATGACTCTAACATTACCACCTTTATATCTCAAAACAATTACCAATCATCAAATTGATCATAGTGTTTAATGCACTTTCTATGATAGTTTTTATTATACCCAACTTGGATGCTCATCATTCTAGGACCAAATTTATAACCATAGAAAATACCATGCTGTTCTAAAAGACTCTCAAAATTATATAAGTGAAGCATGAGAGATCAACAATTTCTACAAAATAAAGCCACCGCCGTGCTCTAAAAGATATAAGTGAAGCACTAGAGCAAAACTTGTCTAGCTCAAAAGATATAAGTGAAGCACATAGAGTATTCTAATAAATTCCAAATCATGTGTGTCTCTCCCAAAAGGTGTGTACAGCAAGGATGATTGTGGTAAACTAAAAATAAAAGACTCATATCACACAAGACGCTGCAAGCAAAACACATATCATGTGGCGAATAAAAATATAGCTCCAAGTAAAGTTACTGATAGACGAAGACGAAAGAGGGGATGCCTTCCGGGGCATCCCCAAGCTTAGGCTTTTGGTTGTCCTTGAATATCTTGGGGTGCCATGGGCATCCCCAATCTTAGGCTCTTGCCACTCCTTATTCCATATTCCATCAAATCTTTACCCAAAATTTGAAAACTTCACAACACAAAACTCAATAAGAAATCTCATAAGCTCCGTTAGTGCAAGAAAGAAAAACCACCACATAAGGTACTGTAATGAACTCATTCTTTATTTATATTGGTGTTAAACCTACTGTATTCCAACTTCTCTATGGTTCATACCCCCCGATACTAGCCATAGATGCATCAAAAATAAGCAAACAACACACGAAAAACAGAATCTGTCAGAAACAGAATAGTCTGTAGCAATCTGTAACTTTTGAATACTTATGGAACTCTAAAAATCCTAACAAATAAGTAAGTCCTGGGCAATTTGTATATTGATCTACTTCAAAAACAATCAACGCAAAAGCACGTTTCTGTGATTTATTAAAATTATTATCGTGCGCGTAAAAGTTTCTGTTTTTCAGCAGAATCAAATTAACTATCACCGTAGGTTATCCTATAGGTTCTACTTGGCACAAGCACTAACTTAAACATAAAACGACATCTAAATAGAGGCTAGATGAATTATTTATTGAATAATAACAAGGAATAATATTGGGTTGTCTTCCAACAAGCGCTTTTCTTTAAGGCCTTTTAGCTAGGCATTGATAATTTTAATGATGCTCACATGAAAGACAAGAATTGAAGCGCAAAGAGAGCATCATGAAACACGTGACAAACACATCTAAGTCTAACATACTTCTTATGCATAGGCATATTGTAAGCAAACAAATTTACAGGCAAGCAAAAACTAGCATATTGATACGTCCATTTTGCATCATGCTTTTATATCGATATTTATTGCATTATGGGCTGTTATTACACGTTATGTCACAATACTTATGGCTATTCTCTCTTATTTTACAAGGTTTACCATGAAGAGGGAGAATGCCGGCAGCTGGTATTCTGGCTGGAAAAGTAGAAAATATTGGAAACCTATTCTGCACAGCTCCAAAAATCCTGAAACTCCACGGAAGTTATTTTTGGAATTAATAAGAATTATTGAGCAAAGAAAACACCAGAGGGGCACACACCCTCGCCAGGAGGGTGGGGGCGCGCCCACCCCTACTGGGCACGCCCCTGTCTCCTGGGCCCCTTGGTGGCCCTCCGGTGCCCATCTTCTGCTATATGAAGGCTTTTACCTTGGAAAAAATCATAAGCAAGCTTATGGGACGAAACTCCGCCGCCACGAGGCGGAACCTTGGCGGAACCAATCTAGGGCTCCGACGGAGCTGTTCTGCCGGGGAAACTTCCCTCTGGGAGGGGGAAATCATCACCATCATCATCACCAACGATCCTCTCACTGGGAGGGGGTGAATCTCCATCAACATCTTCACCAGCACCATCTCCTCTCAAAACCCTAGTTCATTTCTTGTATCCAATCTTGTATCAAAACTACAAATTGGTACCTGTGGGTTGCTAGTAGTGTTGATTACTCCTTGTAGTTGATGCTAATTGGTTTACTTGGTGGAAGATCATATGTTCAGATCCTTAATGCATATTAATTATCCTCTAATTATGAACATGAATATGCTTTGCGAGTAGTTGCGTTTGTTCCTGAGGACATGGGTGAAGTTTTGCTATTAGTAGTCATGTGAATTTGGTATTCGTTCGATATTTTGATGAGATGTATGTTGTCTCTCCTCTAGTAGTGTGATGTGAATGTCAACTACATGACACTTCACCATTATTTGGGCCTATAGGAAGGCATTGGGAAGTAATAAGTAGATGATGGGTTGCTAGAGTGACAGAAGCTTAAACCCTAGTTTATGCATTGCTTCATAAGGGGCTGATTTGGATCCATATGTCTAATGATGTGGTTAGGTTTACCTTAATACTTATTTTGTAGTTGCAGACGCTTGCAATCGGGGTTAATCATAAGTGGGATGCTTATCCAAGAAAGGGCAGTACCCAAGCACCGGTCCACCCACATATCAAATTATCAAAGTACCGAACGCGAATCATATGAGCGTGATGAAAACTATAAGGACGATAATTCCCATGTGTCCTCGGGAGCGCTTTTCTCATTGTAAGAAATTGTCCAGGCTTGTCCTTTGCTACAAAAAGGATTGGGACACCTTGCTTCACTTTAGTTACTTTCATTGCTTGTTACCCGCTACAGATTATCTTATCACAAAACTATCTGTTACCTACAATTTCAGTGCTTGCAGAGAAAACCATACTGAAAACCGCTTGTCATTTCCTTCTGCTCCTCGTTGGGTCCGACACTTTTACTTATCGAAAGGACTACGATAGATCCCCTATACCTGTGGGTAATCAAGACTATTTCTGGCGCCGTTGCCAGGGAGTGAAGCGCCTTTGGTGAGTGGAACTTGGTAAGGAAACATTTATATAGTGTGCTGAAATTTTCTGTCACTTGTTACTATGGAAACTAATCCTTTGAGGGGCTTGTTCGGGGTATCTTCACCCCAACCAGTAGAGCAAAGAGTTGCTCCTCAACCTACTGAACCTACTGAAAATATTCACTTTGAGATTCCTTCGGGTATGATAGAGAAACTGCTAGCTAATCCATTTGCAGGAGATGGAACATTGCATCCTGATTTACACCTTATCTTTGTGGATGAAGTTTCTGGATTATTTAAGCTTGCAGGTATTCCCGATGATGTTGTCAAAAGGAAGGTCTTCCCTTTATCTTAGAAGGGAGATGCATTGACATGGTATAGGCTATGTGATGATACATGATCTTGGAATTATAAACGATTGAAGTTGGAATTTCACCCGAAGTTCTATCCTATGCACCTTATTCATCGTGGTCGTAATTACATATATAATTTCTGGCCTCGCGAAGGAGAAAGCATCGCTCAAGCTTGGGGGAGGCTTAAGTCAATGTTATATTCATGCCCCAATCATGAGCTCTCAAGAGATATGATTATTCAAAAAATTTATGCTCGGCTTGCTCTCAATGATCGCACCATGCTTGATACTTCCTGTGCTGGTTCTTATATGTTGAAGACTACTGAATTCAAGTGGGACTTATTGGAAAGAATTAAACGCAACTCTGAAGATTGGGGTTCCGACGATGGTAAGGAGTCAGGTATAACACCTAAGTTTGATTGTGTTAAACCTTTTATGGATACCGATGCTTTTCGTGGATTTAGCGCTAAATATGGACTTGACTCTGAGATAGTAGCTGCTTTTTGTGAATCTTTTGCTACTCATGTTGATCTCCGAAGTGGTTTAAATATAATCCTCCCATTGAAGTAAAAGTATTTGCACCTATCATAGTTGAAGAAAAGACTGTCACTTATAATGATGCTATTGTTCCTACTACTTATGTTGAGAAACCTCCTTTTCCTATTAGGATAAAGGATCATGCTAAAACTTCGACTGTTGTTTGTAAGAGTAACACTAGAACATATACACCTCCTGAGCAAATCAAAGTTGAACCTAGTATTGCTATGGTTAAAGATCTCTTGGATGATAATTTAGATGGGCATGTTATTTACTTCTGTGAACAGGCTGCTAATATTGCTAGACCAGATGCTAAAATACGTAGACCTGTTGTAGGCATGCCTGTTATTTCTGTTAAAATAGGTGAACATTGTTATCATCGGTTATGTGATATGGGTGCTAGTGCTAATACAATACCTCATTCCTTGTATGAAGAAATTATGCATGATATTGCACCCGCTAAGTTAGAAGGTATGATGTTACAATTAAGCTTGCCAATAGAGATACTATTTCACCAGTTGGGATTGTTAGAGATGCTGAAGTCTTGTGTGGGAAGGTTAAATATCCTTCTGATTTTCTTGTTCTTGGTTCCCCACAAGATGACTTTTGTCCCATTATATTTGGTGGACCCTTCTTGAATACTGTTAATGCTAGGATTGATTGTGAAAAGGATACTGTTACAATGTCTTAGGGGATATGTCTCATGAGTTTAATTTTGCTAAGTTTCGTAGATAACCCCATGATAAAGAATCACCTAGTAAGGATGAGATTATTGGTCTTGCTTCTATTGCCGTGCCTCCTACTGATCCGTTGGAACAATATTTGCTAGACCATGAAAATGATATGTTTATGAATGAAAGAAGGGAAATAGATGAAGTGTTCCTTCAACAGGGTCCTATTCTGAAACACAACTTGCCTGTTGAAATCCTAGGGGATCCCCCTCCACCCAAGGGTGATCCCGTGTTTGAGCTCAAACCATTACCTGATAATCTTAAGTATGCTTATCTTGATGAAAAGAAAATATATCCTGTTATTATTAGTGTTAACCTTTCAGAGCAAGAAGAAGAAAGATTACTGAAAACTCTGAAGAAGCACCATGCTGCTATTGGTTATACTCTGAATGATCTTAAGGGCATTAGTCCCACTCTATGCTAACACAAAATTAAAGTGGAGAAGGATGCCAAACCAGTTAGAGATCCTCAACGGCGGTTAAATCCTAAGATGAAAGAAGTGGTAAGAAAGGGGATACTAAAGCTCCTTGAGGCAGGTATAATTTATGCCATTGCTGATAGTGATTGGGTAAGTCCTGTCCATTGCGTTCCAAAGAAGGGAGGCATTACTGTCGTTCCTAATGATAAAGATGAATTGATCCCGCAAAGTATTATTACAGGTTATAGGATGGTAATTGATTTCCATAAACTAAATAAAGCTACTAAGAAAGATCATTACCCTTTACCTTTTATTGATAAAATGCTAGAAAGACTATCCAAACATACACATTTATGCTTTCTAGATGGTTATTCTGGTTTCTCTCAAATACCCGTGTCAGCGGAGGATCAATCAAAAACTACTTTTACTTGCCCTTTTGGTACTCTTTCTTATAGACGTATGCCTTTTGGTTTATGTAATGCACCTGCTACCTTTCAAAGATGCATGATGGCTATATTCTCTGACTTTTGTGAAAAGATTTGTGAGGTATTCATGGATGATTTCTCTGTTTATGGATCCTCTTTTGATGATTGCTTGAGCAACCTTGATCGAGTTTTGCAGAGATGCAAAGACACTAGTCTCGTCTTGAATTGGGAAAAGTGCAACTTTATGGTTAATGAAGGCATTGTCTTGGGGCATAAGATTTCCGAGAGAGGTATTGAAGTTGATAAAACTAAAGTTAATGCTATTGAAAAGATGCCAAGTCCCTAGGACATAAAAGGTATAAGAAGTTTCCTTGGTCATGCCGGTTTTTATAGGAGGTTCATTAAGGACTTTTCTAAAATCTCTAGGCCTCTGACTAATTTATTGCAAAAAGATATTCCTTTTGTCTTTCATGATGATTGTGTAGAAGCATTTGAAATACTTAAGAAAGCTTTGATCACTGCACCTATCGTTCAACCACCTGATTGGAATTTACCCTTTGAAAGTATGTGTGATGCTAGTGATAATGCTGTAGGTGCTGTTCTAGGGCAAAGAGTTGATAAGAAATTGAATGTTATCCAGTATGCTAGTAAAACTCTTGATACTGCCCAGAGAAATTATGCTACTACTGAAAAAGAGTTCTTAGCAGTTGTATTTGCTTGTGATAAGTTCAGACCTTATATTGTTGATTCCAAAGTTACTATTCACACTGATCATGCTGCTATTAAATATCTTATGGACAAGAAATATGCTAAGCCTAGACTTATTAGATGGGTTCTCTTGCTCCAAGAATTTGATTTGCATATTATTGATAGAAAGGGAGCTGAGAACCCCGGTGTAGACAACTTGTCTAGGTTAGAGAATGTTCTTGATGACCCACTACCTATTGATGATAGCTTTCCTGATGAACAATTAGCGGTCATTAATGCTTCTCATACTGCTCCTTGGTATGCTGATTATGCTAATTACATTGTTGCTAAATTTATACCACCTAGTTTCACATACCAGCAAAAGAAAAAGTTCTTTTATGATTTAAGACATTACTTCTGGGATGACCCACACCTTTATAAAGACGGAGTAGATGGTGTTATTAGACGTTGTGTACCCGAGCATGAACAGGAACAGATCCTACACAAGTGTCACTCCGAACCATATGGAGGACACCACACTGGAGATAGAATTGCACATAAGGTATTGCAATCTAGTTTTTTATTGGCCTACTCTCTTCAAAGATGCTCGTAAGTTTGTCTTGTCTTGTGATGAATGTCAAAGAATTGGTAATATTAGTACACGTCAAGAAATGCCTATGAATTATTCTCTTGTTATTGAACCATTTGATGTTTGGGACTTTGATTATATGGGACCTTTTCCTGCCTCTAATGGTTACACACATATTTTAGTTGCTGTTGATTATGTTACTAAGTGGGTAGAAGCTATTCCAACTAGTAGTGCTGATCATAACACTTCTTAAAATGCTTAAAGAAGTTATTTTTCCGAGGTTTGGAGTCCCTAGATATCTTATGACTGATGGTGGTTCACATTTTATTCATGGTACTTTTCGTAAGATGCTTGCTAAGTACGATGTTAATCATAGAATTGCATCTCCTTATCACCCGCAGTCTAGTGGTCAAGTAGAGTTGAGCAATAGAGAGCTCAAATTAATTTTGCAAAAGACTGTCAATAGATCTAGAAAGAATTGGTCCAAGAAACTTGATGATGCATTATGGGCCTATAGAACTGCATATAAAAACCCTATGGGTATGTCTCCGTATAAGATGGTTTATGGAAAAGCATGTCACTTACCTCTTGAACTTGAACATAAAGCATATTGGGCTATTAAAGAGCTCAACTATGACTTCAAACTTGCCGGTGAGAAGAGGTTATTTGATATTAGCTCACTTGATGAATGGAGAACCTAAGCCTATGAGAATGCCAAGCTGTTCAAAGAAAAAGTCAAACGCTGGCACGACAAAAGGATACAAAAGCGTGAGTTTAACGTAGGTGTATATGTGTTATTTTTCGACTCTCGTTTAAGATTTTTTTGCAGGAAAACTTCTCTCTGAATGGGCAGGTCCTTACATTATCGAGGAGGTCTATCATTCTGGTGCCATAAAAATCAACAACTTCGAAGGCACAAGTCCGAGGCTGGTGAACGGTCAAAGAATCAAACATTATACTCAGGTAATCCTGTCAATGCTCAAACTAACATTATTGAAACCGCAACCCCGGAGGAGTACATAAGGGACACTTTCCAGAACGTTTCAGACTCCGAAAAGGAATAGGTATGTGGTACGGTAAGTAAATCGACTCCAAAACAATTCTAATGGCAATTTTCCTCCGTTTTGGAATATTTAAGAATTTTGGAAAGCAAGAAGTAATCTGGGAAGGACACGAGGCCTCCACGAGGGTGGAGGGCGCGCCCACCCTTACTGGGCGTGTCCCCCTATCTCGTGGCCACCTCGTGTGCCTCCCGGACTCTGTTTTCTTGCACGTTACGTATTTTTGGTCGGTAAAAATTCATTATATAATGTGCCGAAGGTTTTGACCACCGTATCACGAAATTTCCTCTGTTTTTGTTTCGAGCTGTTTTTCTGACAGATCTAGAGCACCATGACGTCTCCAAGCGCTCCCAAGGACAAGTTTTTCGAGAGGCTTATAAACCCCTATCTCACGGAGGTGCTGCAACACCCTCAAACCATTGAGATGCGTGAGGGGGTTGTCGGGGGTTGGGTGCGACATATGCCAATGGATGGCTTATCATGGTGGGAGCGAGTAGAACGTCGTCGGTGCCTGGAAGCGGGATAAGGCGTAGACACGAACGCCGGTGTACTTTACCCAAGTTCGGGGCTCTCCTAGGAGATAACACCCCTAGTCCTGCTCTGCGGGGTCTCCGCATTATCACTAAGGCACAAGTGATACAATGTGCTCCTCGAGCTGTTTTGCTAGAGGCAGAGGGAGGCAAGGCTAGCTCTCTTCCTGCTCTAGGGGGTGGCTAGTTCTAATGGGGTGGGAACCCTTTGCATGGGTTGCCTGGGGGTTTATATAGGCCTACCCCCAGGGGTACAATGGTAATCTGGCCGGCTGCTGGGCCCAGCTGTCAGTGTCTTCAGCCTCCGGCTTCTCCGCCGACCGCTGGGGCCTGTCGCCTGGTGGGCCCCGCCGACTGGTTGGTGGCTGTTCACTATAGGCATGTTGTTGGTGATGGGGGCTTGGTCATCCTAGCGTGGCTACAGTCCTGCCGCCTGGTGGGAGGACACTGTAGCCACACCTGGTCTTATCAGTTTAATGGTGTGCTCGCCTCGGGACGAGGGATGGCCGCCTGCTGGGGGCCGGCCCCTCTCTAATCCTCCTGGTTGAGCTTCCACCATCTTCCTTGGGGTCACTGCCCGATAGGGCCTGCCTATGGCAGGCCGTACCGACACGCCGTCGTGGGGAATAGGGCTCCGCCTGCCCGGAGCGACGTCAGGGTAGATATGGCACAGTGCTCCGTCGTGAGGAGATCTCCGTCTGTATGGAGCATTGTAGCCACGCCTGTCTCGAGCATGGTAGGCGACGTGCTTCACTGTAGCCATGCTTTGACTTATACTCTTGATGGGGGCTCAGCCGCACCGTAATCGTGAGGTGGCCGCCCGCCCATTGCCGCCCTCTCTGGAAGGCGGCCGCCAGGAGCCGGCCACTCAGAGCGCCGTTGTCTTGGGTCACCCGCCCTCTGGCAGCCGGCCGATGAGCCAGCCGGCCCCAGAGGGCGGAGTTTCAGCTTGGGGCCCAGCTAGGCGGAGCTGTCCCAAAGTCTCGATAAATCTAGAGACTCGGGTGAGCCTACATGTGGCCCATTACTCCGACAGTAGTCCCCAAAGCCGGTGACGTGTCGTGGTCAAGGGGCCGGGAAGTCTCAGCGGCTTCCCCGCTCACCGAGCTCTGGAAAATGTTGATCCGTCTTGCGGCTAGCCGACTGCTCAAGCCAGCCTCGCCCAGGCGGAGCTATATGGTTGATTTTGAACTTCAAGGCGGGAAACAGGTGGCATGCCTGTTAAACTTCCCAGGCAGCTGCCCGCCATGGACGCGCGATGCGGTGCACGTTAGCCTGGCAGGGCTGCCACCCCACGTTCTGGACGGGACATGACACCGGGCCGGGCCCGCCACTACCACGCCTCGGCAACCGGGCGGATTCACTATGCCGGGGAGGCGGTTGCCATTCCCACGACCATTTACGATGTGGTAAATGCGCGCAGGAGATGGGGGGCGTGGGGACGTGGGCGCAGTTAATCCCACGACCCCACGTCCCGCCCCCTCGGCTACATAGCCCGGACACTATAAGTAGGGAGGGGGAGAGATGCGGCAAAGCTCCTGCGCCCCCTCCCACTCTTCTTCTTCTCCTCTCAACCTCCGCTGCTGCTGCTGCCGTAGCGCCGCCACCGTTTCTCATCACCGACGCGTCTCTCCTCTCCGCGCCGCCAGCCGGAGCCATGGGCGACTGGGATGGATCGACCGTTGTCGGTGTACTAGAGTAGGGGTACCCTAGTATCCCGAACTTGTGCATGGGCAGTCGCAGCACCCCGCGGCAAGGCTTGCCAGGTGACCGCCAAGGTCCTCCGTGGTTCCTTTGGAGCCATTCAAGAACAAAGTATTCAAGCCAAGGAGACAAGGCCCCGGCAAGAGGAGCTTGCCGGGAAGCCATTCAAGAACAAAGTATTTAAGCCAAGGAGACAAGGCCCCGGCAAGAGGAGCTTGCCGGGAAGGCCAACCAAGGCATCTCAAGGAACTTACTGCGACACGCCACGCGTCCCGGCAAGCCCCGATGAGCGACAAGCTTCCGGACGCGACAAGACAACAACCGCGGCAAGGCGCTTGCCGCGGCAGGCTACCACTCTGCACCCGTGCTCCAGCACATCCACCAACGTGTCGCCCTGGGGCCTTTCCAGGCGCGTGTGGCAGGAGGCTGTGTAGCCAGCGGTGCGCAGTGGCAAGCGGCGCTGACAAGATTGCCATCATGGCAAGCGGTGGCGTCCCTGACGGTCCCTTTTTGCACTATTTGGGCGACGTAGACGGGCATTTAATGCCTTTGTCCCCTGCCGTCAGGGTTAGGTATGATACACTGTATACACTGTATAGGTAGTTGTACCTACCGACGTAGACGGGCATTTAATTCCTTTTCCATTTCTACCCTTGTCTGCGTTGCCACCTGTCGGGTGACCCCTTGAGCATACAAAAGGAGGCCCATGCGCAACGTAGTAGGGGGTGGAAAAACCAAAAAAAAACACTCACGCTCGGTCTCGTTAGCAGCTCGCATGTACTGTAGCACTCAGCGCTCCTGAGCAAGAACTCAATACAACTCAGACATGCAGTAGTAGGAGTGTTATCTCTCCGGAGAGCTCCGAAGCTGGGTAAACTGCTCGTGTGCTTCGCCTCGATCCGCTCTTCGTGCGATCTCCGCCCCCCGCCGAACCGAAAGGGGCTCGGTCCGCCGGTCCCATAGGTGTTCGTGGATCAGCTTCCCTGACATCTTTGGCGTCCGCTTGGCAGGAGCAGAAGCGGTGGACCGGGAGGACCCCGCTCCAGTTGCTACAGCGGCGTGAGGTGCTCCCGCGGCAACTGTGCTTGCCGCGGTGGAGCGCGTCGCGCGGCGCGGCGGTTGTTGACTCGTCTGCCGCCCCTCTATGTCCCCGGCCTTGCGGAGACGCCTTCTTGGTGGAGCTGGGGGCTCCGCTTGCAGCGAGCTGGCTGAAGGTGGGGAAGAGGAGGAGCCGATCTTCAACGAGTCGCTCGCACCCTCGGCGGGCTCGCTCGACTCACCTTCAGGCTCGACAAGCTCTTCCTCGCCGGCAAGCTCCTCTCGCTCGGCAAGGCTTGCCGCCTCTGCTGCCTCTGCCTCCTCCACGTAGAATCCAGACTCGCCCGCGGCAACGGCTGCCGCCGCCTCTTCCAGCCTGGTGGCGATGCGCTGCATCTCATCATCGGTGGTGTCGCGAGTGAGGCTCTTCTGTTCATCGGGGCGGATCGGCACTTCTACCAAGTCGTCAAAGAACGCCTGCACGACATCGTCTGCAGGCTCTTGCCAAGTTGGGACAATTCCATGCGAATCGCACAGCGGCATCATTGCCCGGATGCGGTCGAGCGAGGAATTGTTGCACAGTGGAACGACACTCCTCGGCAACCTGAACGCTCCGGGATGCTAAGGATCGTGCTTGAACAGCTCCAGGAGTATTGCGTCCAGTTCCAGGACGGTGAAATTGAAGTTGAGGCCCGGGCGCAGCCTCATGATATCTGCGCATTCTGGAACTCCCAGGCGGGTCTCCTCCTCTCCTGCAGGGGGGCGATGCGGCGGCGGAGAAAATCTGCGCCAACGGCGCCTACAGTGAGCCCGGCAAGCCTAAGGCATAAGATCCGGGTGACGGCAATCTTCAGCCTATTGTCTTCCGGGGCTACACTGCTCCAATCGTTGTCGCGCACTACTGGGGCTTGGCGCTGGGCGGTAAATGGCTGCGGGTTCTCCTCGACAAGCCAGCACCAGTCTGCTCTCCATTCATCCCACTTGCTGTGGAGCTCTCCCTCCAGATAAGCCTCCTTCTTGCCGGTTCTCGAGATCCAGGCGATTCCGCCGGATAAGGGCTCCCCTCTCTCGACTCGAGGCATAAAGAAGTGGCGGAAAAGAGCAACGTTTGGATAGACTCCGACAAAGTTTTCGCAGAGATGTGCGAAAACTGCCATGGTTAGAATAGCATTGGGGGTGAAGTCAAGGAGGCGAAACCCGTAGGTGTTCATGATATTGCAGAAAAATTCAGAGAAGGGCGGGCAGAGCCCGCAGTAGAAGAACAGCGCGAAGAAAGGGTATCCATTAGGAGCCAGCTCCGAAGCGGCAGCTGGGAGTACCTTCATGCACGGATGCGATCGCGTCTCCGTCGACCAGAAGAGGTAGTAGTACTCCCTCAGCTCCTTCGCGGCGAGCTGGGGGGGGGGAGGGGATTGCCTGCTCCTTTCGCAGCGCTGCGAGCCGCTGCGCCTCGGCCGACTTCACACCCTTCCCCTTGTCGGCTTTCGGAGCCATGGCGGAGGTGGTGGGGGAGATCGAAGGCATTGGTGGTGCTGGTGGCGATGGGGGGCGGAGCGCTGCTCTCTTTCAGCTTTGGGAAGAAGGGGGGAGCGGCGGAGATTTCTGAGATTGGAGTAGCAACCGGCGAGGTGGGAGAACTGCCCCTGTTTCCCCTGCTTATAAAGAGGGAGGGGGCGGACGTTCCGTATTTCCGAATAAAGAAACCACCCACGATCTCTCCCACGACGCCGCATTCGACGCGTGCCGTTCGGGAAGGGCGCGGTGGATACGGAGTAAGATACGGCGTAACCCAGGCCGCACATGCCCGTGCCCTGTTTTGGGCCTGGCCCAACAGCGCTCGGCACCGTGTGTGGCCCAGGCCCGGGGGCTCCTGTCGGTGTACTAGAGTAGGGGTATCCTAGTATCCCGAACTTGTGCACGGGCAGTCGCAGCACCCCGCGGCAAGGCTTGCCAAGTGACCGCCAAGGTCCTCCGTGGTTCCTTTGGAGCCATTCAAGAACAAAGTATTCAAGCCAAGGAGACAAGGCCCCGGCAAGAGGAGCTTGCCGGGAAGCCATTCAAGAACAAAGTATTTAAGCCAAGGAGACAAGGCCCCGGCAAGAGGAGCTTGCCGGGAAGGCCAACCAAGGCATCTCAAGCAACTTACCGCGACACGCCACGTGTCCCGGCGAGGCCCGGTGAGCGACAAGCTTCTGGACGCGACAAGACAACAACCGCGGCAAGGCGCTTGCCGCGGCAGGCTACCACTCTACACCCGCGCTCCAGCACATCCACCAACGTGTCGCCCTGGGGCCTTTCCAGGCGCGTGTGGCAGCAGGCTGTGCAGCCAGCGGTGCACAGTGGCAAGCGGCGCTGACAAGATTGCCATCGTGGCAAGCGGTGGCGTCCCTGACGGTCCCTTTTTGCACTGTTTGGGCAATGTAGACGGGCATTTAATGCCTTTGTCCCCTGCCGTCAGGGTTAGGTATGATACACTGTATACACTGTACAGCTAGTTGTACCTACAGCAATTCGTTTTCCATTTCTACCCTTGTCTGCGTTGCCACCTGTCGGGTGACCCCTTGAGCATATAAAAGGAGGCCCATGCGCAACGTAGTAGGGGGTGGAAAAACCAAAAAAACACACTCACGCTCGGTCTCGTTAGCAGCTCGCATGTACTGTAGCACTCAGCGCTCCCGAGCAAGAACTCAATACAACTCAGACATGCAGCAGTAGGAGTGTTATCTCTCCGGAAAGCTCCGAAGTTGGGTAAACTGCTCGTGTGCTTCGCCTCGATCCGCTCTTCGCGCGATCTCCGCCCCCCGCCGAAGCGAAAGGGGCTCGGTCCGCCGGTCCCATAGGTGTTCGTGGATCAGCTTCCCCGACAACCGTGATCGAGGATCACATCACCTCCTCCGCGACAAGCGCCGGATGCCCAGCGCGGCCTTCGTCAAGGCGCGGCTGCCATCGGAGACGGAGATCTCGCCGGCGCCGCAAGAAGGCGAGCGGGTCGTCTTTCGCTCGCATTTCCTGCGCGGCTTTGGCCTCCCAGCGAGCAACTTCTTCCGCACCTTCCTCAACTTCTACAACCTTCAACCTCACCACCTCACGCCCAATGCTGTGACCTTGATCTCCGCCTTCGTCACGGCGTGCGAGGGCTACCTCGGCATCCTCCCCACAATCAAGCTGTGGGGAGCATTCATCTATGGGAAGCTCGGCACCTCCGCCAAGGAGACGGCGGCCGAGTGCGGGGGCTTTGTCGCCGTGCGCCGGCCGACGAAGCGGAACGCCTTCCCTGTCATCAAGCTGGTGTAGTCGGTGAAGATGTGGCAGCAGTCCTATTTCTATGTCGAGAATGTGGACCCTACTGCCTGAAGGAAATATGCCCTAGAGGCAATAATAAAGTTCTTATTTATTTCCTCATATCATGATAAATGTTTATCATTCATGCTAGAATTGTATTATCCGGAAACATGATACATGTGTGAATACATAGACAAACATAATGTCACTAGTATGCCTCTACTTGACTAGCTCATTAATCAAAGATGGTTATGTTTCCTAACCATAGAAATGTGTTGTCATTTGATTAACGAGATCACATCATTAGGAGAATGATGTGATTGACTTGACCCATTCTGTTAGCCTAGCACTTGATCGTTTAGTATGTTGCTATTGCTTTCTTCACGACTTATACAAAGTTCCTACAACTATGAGATTGTGCAACTCCCGTTTACCGGAGGAACACTTTATGTGCTATCAAACATCACAACATAACTGGGTGATTATAAAGGTGCTCTACAAGTGTCTCCAAAGGTACATGTTGAGTTGGCATAATTCGAGATTAGGTTTTGTCACTCCGATTGTCGGAGAGGTATCTCTGGGCCCTCTCGGTAACACACATCACTTAAGCCTTGCAAGCATTGTAACTAATGAGTTAGTTATGAAATGATGTATTACGGAACGAGTAAAGAGACTTGCCGGTAACGAGATTAAACTAGGTATTGGATACCGACGATCGAATCTCGGGCAAGTAACATAGCGAAGACAAAGGGAACAACGTATGTTGTTATGCCTTTTGACCGATAAAGATCTTCGTAGAATATGTAGGAGCCAATATGAACATCCAGGTTCCACTATTGGTTATTGATCGAGAATAGTTCTAGGTCATGTCTACATAGTTCTCGAACCTGTAGGGTCCGCACACTTAACGTTACGATGACAAATTTATTATGAGTTTATCAGTTTTGATGTACCGAAGTTTGTTCGGAGTCCCGGATGTGATCACGGACATGACGAGGAGTCTCAAAATGGTCGAGACATAAAGATTGATATATTGGACGGCTATATTCGGACACCGGAAGTGTTCCGGGCGTTTTCGGAGAAAACCGGAGTGCCGGAGGGTTACCGGAACCCCCCCGAGAGAGTAATGGGCCTTATGGGCCTTAGTGGAGAGAGAGAGGGGCGGCCAGCATGGGCCACGCGCCCTCTCCCCCTCTGGTCCGAATTGGACTAGGAGGGGGGGCGGCGCCCCCCTCTTTCCTTCTCCCTCTCCCACTTCCTTTCCCCCTCCTAGTAGGAGTAGGAAAGAGGGAGTCCTACTCCTACTAGGAGGAGGACTTCTCCTCCTTGGCGCGCCCTCTAGGGCCGGCCGGCCTCCCCCCTTGCTCCTTTATATACGGGGGCAGGGGGCACCCCATGACACACAAGTTGATCTACGGATTGTTCCTTAGCCGTGTGCGGTGCCCCCCTCCACCATATTCCACCTCGGTCATATCGTCGTGGAGTTTAGGAGAAGCCCTACGCCGGTAGAACATCATCATCGTCACCACGCCGTCGTGCTGACGGAACTCATCCCCGACACTTTGCTGGATCGGAGCCTGGGGAATGTCATCGAGCTGAACGTGTGATGAACACGGAGGTGCCGTACGTTCGGTGCTTGGATCGGTCGGATCGTGAAGACGTACGACTACATCAACCGCGTTGTCATAACGATTCCGCTTAATGGTCTACGAGGGTACGTGGACAACACTCTCCCCTCTCGTTGCTATGTCATCACCATGATCTTGCGTGTGCGTAGGAAATTTTTTGAAATTACTACGTTCCCCAACAGTGGCATCCGAGCCTAGGTTTTATGCGTAGATGTCATATGCACGAGTAGAACACAAGTGAGTTGTGGGCGATACAAGTCATACTGCTTACCAGCATGTCATACTTTGGTTCATCGGTATTGTGAGATGAAGCGGCCCGGACCGACATTACGCGTACGCTTACGCGAGACTGGTTTCACCGTTACGAGCACTCGTGCTTAAAGGTGGCTGGCGGGTGTCTGTCTCTCTCACTTTAGCTGAATCGAGTGTGGCTACGCCCGGTCCTTGCGAAGGTTAAAACAGCACTAACTTGACGAACTATCGTTGTGGTTTTGATGCGTAGGTAAGAACGGTTCTTGCTAAGCCCGTAGTAGCCACGTAAAACTTGCAACAACAAAGTAGAGGACGTCTAACTTGTTTTTGCAGGGCATGTTGTGATGTGATATGGTCAAGACGTGATGCTATATTTTATTATATGAGATGATCATGTTTTGTAACCGAAGTTATCGGCAACTGGCAGGAGCCATATGGTTGTCGCTTTATTGTATGAAATGCAAACGCCCTGTAATTGCTTTACTTTATCACTAAGCGGTAGCGATAGTCGTAGAAGCAATAGATGGCGTAAACGACAACGATACTACGATGGAGATCAAGGTGTCACGCCGGTGACGATGGTAATCACGACGGTGCTTCGGAGATGGAGATCACAAGCACAAGATGATGATGGCCATATCATATCACTTATATTGATTGCATGTGATGTTTATCCTTTATGCATCTTATCTTGCTTTGATTGACGATAGCATTTTAAGATGATCTCTCACTAAAAATTATCAAAAAGTGTTCTCCCTGAGTATGCACCGTTTCCAAAGTTTGTCGTGCCCAGACACCACCTGATGGTCGGGTGTGATAAGCTCTACGTCCATCTACAACAGGTGCAAGCCAGTTTTGCACACGCAGAATACTCAGGTTATACTTGACGAGCCTAGCATATGCAGATATGGCCTAGGAACATGGAGACCGAAAGGTCGAGCGTGAATCATATAGTAGATATGATCAACATAGTGATGTTCACCATTGAAAACTACTCCATCTCACGTGATGATCGGTTATGGTTTAGTTGATTTGGATCACGTGATCACTTAGATGACTAGAGAGATGTCTGTCTAAGTGGGAGTTCTTTAGTAATATGATTAATTGAACTAAAATTTATCATGAACTTAGTACCTGATAGTATTTTGCTTGTCTATGTTTGTTGTAGATAGATGGCTCGTGCTGTTGTTCCGTTGAATTTTAATGCGTTCCTTGAGAAAGCAAAGTTGAAAGATGATGGTAGCAATTACACGGACTGGTTCCGTAACTTCAGGATTATCCTCATTGCTGCATAGAAGAATTACGTCCTGGAAGCAGCGCTGGGTGCCAGGCCTGCTGCAGGAGAAATGCCAGATGTTGTGAACGTCTGGCAGAGCAAAGCTGATGACTACTCTATAGTTCAGTGTGCCATGCTTTACGGCTTAGAACCGGGTCTTCAATGACATTTTGAACGTCATGGAGCATATGAGATGTTCCAGGAGTTGAAGTTAATATTTCAAGCAAATGCCCGGATTGAGAGATATGAAGTCTCCAATAAGTTCTACAACTGCAAGATGGAGGAGAATAGTTCTGTCAGTGAGCATATACTCAAAATGTCTGGGTATAATAATCACTTGATTCAACTGGGAGTTAATCTTCCGGATGATAGCGTCATTGACAGAATTCTCCAATCACTGCCACCAAGCTACAAGAGCTTCGTGATGAACTATAATATGCAAGGGATGAACAAGACAATTCCTGAGCTCTTCGCAATGCTAAAGGCTGCGGAGGTAGAAATCAAGAAGGAGCATCAAGTGTTGATGGTCAACGAGACCACTAGTTTCAAGAAAAAGGGCAAAGGGAAGAAGAAGGGGAACTTCAATAAGAACAGCAAGCAAGTTGCTGCTCAAGAGAAGAAACCCAAGCCTGGACCTAAGACTGAAACTGAGTGCTTCTACTGCAAGCAGACTGGACACTGGAAGTGGAACTGCCCCAAGTATTTGGCGGATAAGAAGTATGGCAAGGTGAACAAAGGTATATGTGATATACATGTTATTGATGTCTACCTTACTAGAGCTTGTAGTAGCACCTGGGAATTTGATACTGGTTTTGTTGCTAACATTTGCAACTCGAAACAGGGACTACGGAATAAGCGAGCACTGGCCAAGGACGAGGTGACGATGCGCGTGGGAAACGGTTCCAAAGTCGATGTGATCGCGGTCGGCACGCTACCTCTACATCTACCTTCGGGATTAGTTTTAGACCTGAATAATTGTTATTTGGTGCCAGTGTTGAGCATGAACATTATATCTGGATCTTGTTTGATGCGAGACGGTTATTCATTTAAATCAGAGAATAATGGTTGTTCTATTTATATGAGTAATATCTTTTATGGTCATGCACCCTTGAAGAGTGGTCTATTTTTATTGAATCTCGAAGTAGTGATACACATATTCATAATGTCGATGCCAAAAGATGCAGAGTTGATAATGATAGTGCAACTTATTTGTGGCACTGCCGTTTAGGTCATATCGGTGTAAAGCGTATGAAGAAACTCCATACTGATGGACTTTTGGAATCACTTGATTATGAATCACTTGGTACTTGCGAACCGTGCCTCATGGGCAAGATGACTAAAACACCGTTCTCCAGTACTATGGAGAGAGCAACAAATTTGTTGGAAATCATACATACAGATGTATGTGGTCCAATGAATGTTGAAGCTCGTGGCGGATATCGTTATTTTCTCACCTTCACAGATGATTTGAGCAGATATGGGTATATCTACTTAATGAAACACAAGTCTGAAACGTTTGAAAAGTTCCAAGAATTTCAGAGTGAAGTGGAAAATCATCGTAATAAGAAAATAAAATTTCTACAATCTGATCGTGGAGGAGAATATTTTAGTTACAAGTTTGGTTTACATTTGAAACAATGCGGAATAGTTTCGCAACTCACGCCACACGGAACACCACAACGAAATGGTGTGTCCGAACGTCGTAATCATACTTTACTAGATATGGTGCGATCTATGATGTCTCTTACTGATTTACCACTATCGTTCTGGGGTTATGCTTTAGATACGGCCGCATTCACGTTGAATAGGGCACCATCAAAATCCGTTGAGACGACGCCTTATGAACTATGGTTTGGCAAGAAACCAAAGTTGTCGTTTCTTAAAGTTTGGGGCTGCGATGCTTATGTGAAGAAACTTCAACCAGATAAGCTCGAACCTAAATCGGAGAAATGTATCTTCATAGGATACACAAAAGAGACTGTTGGGTACACCTTCTATCACAGATCCGAAGGCAAGACATTCGTTGCTAAGAATGGATCCTTTCTAGAGAAAGAGTTTCTCTCGAAAGAAGTGAGTGGGAGGAAAGTAGAACTTGATGAGATAACTGTATCTACTCCCTTATTGGAAAGTAGTTCATCACATAAATCAGTTTTTGTGACACCTACACCAATTAGTGAGGAAGCTAATGATATTGATCATGAAACTTCAGATCAAGTTTCTACTGAACCTCGTAGGTCTACCAGAGTAAAATCCGCACCAGAGTGGTATGGTAATCCTATTCTGGAAGTCATGTTACTTGACCATGATGAACCTATGAACTATGAGGAAGCGACGATGAGCCCAGATTCCGCAAAATGGCTAGAAGCCATGAAATCTGAGATGGGATCCATGTATGAGAACAAAGTATGGACTTTGGTTGACTTGCCCGATGATCGGCACGCCATTGAGAATAAATGGATCTTTAAGAAGAAGACTGACGCTGACGGTAATGTAACTGTCTATAAAGCTCGACATGTTGCGAAAGGTTTTCGACAAGTTCAAGGGGTTGACTATGATGAGACCTTCTCACCCGTAGCGATGCTTAAGTCTGTCCGAATCATGTTAGCGATTGCCGCATTTTATGATTATGAAATATGGCAGATGGATGTCAAAACTGCATTCCTGAATGGATTTCTGGAAGAAGAGTTGTATATGATGCAACCGGAAGGTTTTGTCGATCCTGAGGGAGCTAACAAAGTGTGCAAGCTCCAGTGATCAATCTATGGTCTGGTGCAAGCCTCTCGGAGTTGGAATAAACGCTTTGATACTGTGATCAAAGCATATGGTTTTATACATACTCTTGGAGAAGCCTGTATTTACAAGAAAGTGAGTGGGAGCTCTGTAGCATTTCTAATATTATATGTGGACAACATATTGTTGATTGGAAATGATATAGAATTTCTGGATAGCATAAAAGGATACTTGAATAAAAGTTTTTCAATGAAAGACCTCGGTGAAGCTGCTTACATATTGGGCATCAAGATCTATAGAGTAGATCAAGACGCTTGATTGGACTTTCACAATGCACATACCTTGATAAAGTGTTGAAAAAGTTTAATATGGATCAGGCAAAGAAAGGGTTCTTGCCTGTATTACAAGGTATAAAATTGAGTCAGACTCAATGCCTTACCACTGCAGAAGACAGAGAGAAAATGAAAGGAGTTCCCTATTCTTCAGTCATAGGCTCTATCATGTATGCAATGTTGTGTACCAGACCTGATGTGTGCCTTGCTATTAGTTTGGCAGGGAGGTACCAAAGTAATCCAGGAGTGGATCACTGGACAACGGTCAAGAACATCCTGAAATACCTGAAAGGGACTAAGGATATGTTTCTCGTATATGGAGGTGACAAAGAGCTAGTCGTAAACGGTTACGTCGATGCAAGCTTTGACACTGATCCGGACGATTCTAAATCGCAAACCGGATATGTATTTTTATTAAACGGTGGAGCTGTAAGTTGGTGCAGTTCTAAACAAAGCGTCGTGGCGGGATCTACATGTGAAGAAGAGTACATAGCTGCTTTAGAAGCAGCAAATGAAGGAGTCTGGATGAAGGAGTTCATTTCCGATCTAGGTGTTATACCTAGTGCATCGGGACCAATGAAGATCTTCTGTGACAATACTGGTGCAATTGCCTTGGCAAAGGAATCCAGATTTCACAAGAGGACCAAGCACATCAAGAGACGCTTCAATTCCATCCGGGACCAAGTCCAAGTGGGACACATAGAAATTTGCAAGATACATGATCAGCACCAAGACTCCATGGGTGTTAGAATCATTACTATGTAATCTAGATTATTGACTCTAGTGCAAGTGGGAGACTGAAGGAAATATGCCTTAGAGGCAATAATAAAGTTATTATTCATTTCCTCATATCATGATAAATGTTTATCATTCATGCTAGAATTGTATTATCCGGAAACATGATACATGTGTGAATACATAGACAAACATAATGTCACTAGTATGCCTCTACTTGACTAGCTCATTAATCAAAGATGGTTATGTTTCCTAACCATAGACATGTGTTGTCATTTGATTAACGAGATCACATCATTAGGAGAATGATGTGATTGACTTGACCCATTCTGTTAGCCTAGCACTTGATCGTTTAGTATGTTGCTATTGCTTTCTTCATGACTTATACAAAGTTCCTACAACTATGAGATTGTGCAACTCCCGTTTACCGGAGGAACACTTTGTGTGCTACCAAACATCACAACGTAACTGGGTGATTATAAAGGTGCTCTACAAGTGTCTCCAAAGGTACATGTTGAGTTGGCATAATTCGAGATTAGGTTTTGTCACTCCGATTGTCGGAGAGGTATCTCTGGGCCCTGTCGGTAATACACATCACTTAAGCCTTGCAAGCATTGTAACTAATGAGTTAGTTATGAAATGATGTATTATGGAACGAGTAAAGAGACTTGCCGGTAACGAGATTGAACTAGGTATTGGATACCGACGATCGAATCTCGGGCAAGTAACATACCGATGACAAAGGGAACATCATATGTTGTTATGCGGTTTGACCGATAAAGATCTTCGTAGAATATGTAGGAGCCAATATGAACATCCAGGTTCCACTATTGGTTATTGATCGAGAATAGTTCTAGGTCATGTCTACATAGTTCTCGAACCCGTAGGGTCCGCACGCTTAATGTTACGATGACAGTTTTATTATGAGTTTATAAGTTTTGATGTACCGAAGTTTGTTCGGAGTCCCGGATGTGATCACGGACATGACGAGGAGTCTCAAAATGGTCGAGACATAAAGATTGATATATTGGATGGCTATATTCGGACACCGGAAGTGTTCCGGGCGTTTTCGGAGAAAACCGGAGTGCCGGAGGGTTACCAGAACCCCCCCCGGGAGAGTAATGGGCCTTATGGGCCTTAGTGGAGAGAGAAAGGGGCGGCCAGCATGGGCCGCGCGCCCTCTCTCCCTCTGGTCAGAATTGGACTAAGAGGGGGGGGCGCCCCCCTCTTTCCTTCTCCCTCTCCCCCTTCCTTTCCCCCTCCTAGTAGGAGTAGGAAAGAGGGGGTCCTACTCCTACTAGGAGGAGGACTCCTCCTCCTTGGTGCGCCCTCTAGGGACGGCCGGCCTCCCCCTTGATCCTTTATATACGGGGGCAGGGGGGCACCCCATGACACACAAGTTGATCTAGGGATCGTTCCTTAGCCGTGTGCGGTGCCCCCCTCCACCATATTCCACCTCAGTCATATCGTCGCGGAGTTTAGGCGAAGTCCTGCGCCGTAGAACATCATCATCGTCACCACGCCATCGTGCTGACGGAACTCATCCCCGACGCTTTGCTGGATCGGAGCCCGGGGAACGTCATCGAGCTGAACGTGTGTTGAACACGGAGGTGCCGTACGTTCGGTGCTTGGATCGGTCGGATCGTGAAGACGTTCGACTACATCAACCGCGTTGTCATAACGCTTCCGCTTAATGGTCTACGAGGGTACGTGGACAACACTCTCCCCTCTCGTTGCTATGTCATCACCATGATCTTGCGTGTGCGTAGGAATTTTTTTGAAATTACTACGTTCCCCAACACTGCCGACTTCCTCAACCTGCCGGCCTACGAGGCCGGCCCCCCTACTGGAGCTCGTGTCTCCTGGAAGTACAAGCTGAAGCCGGTGTCGGCGGACGCGACGGTCGCCATCGGCCGACTCCGAGTGCTCCAAGAGTCGGAGGTCCTCGTGGCCTCCGACCTCCTCATCGCCTTCATGGAGCGCCGGGTCCTCCTTCTCCAGAGCCGCCCTCATCCGATCTTCCGGATGGGCGGACACCATGATTCGTGCCAGCTGTGCACGAAGGGAATGCCGCCTGCTGAAGTCTCGCGGATGGTAAACGATATCTCCGACCTCAAGATGTCGGAGAAGGAGTGGCGGTACGGGAAGCGGCCGTACTCTCGCCACAAACCGCCTCCCGCTGTAAGTTTCTTCTTTTTGTCCTTCGAACGGTTCCCTTCTGCTTTGTTTCTCTTCATGGCTCAATTCCTTCTTAGTTGCAGATTTATATGTCCGAGGCTACGGCCGCCCTCCTGGGGCCGGGTGATAACCTCCAGGCGGACAGGGCGGAGAGTGATTTGGACGACCCCGACTTGGGGGCGGCCGCCCTGGTCGATGACGCAACAGGCGGCGGTGGCAGGGCGGACGGCGGTAGTGGAGCAGGCGGCTCCGAGGGAGGCGGCGGCGTGGAGGCCCGGCCTGACGACGACGAAGATGAAGATGAGCCGCACCCCGCCCGGAGCTCCGCCACCACTGGCGCCGGCCCCTCTTCTGGGCCGCCCGCCCTAGGCGGCAAGCGCAAGCGGAAACAGGGCTCGACCCTGTTCGGCAGCGCCCCAAAGAAGCCCAAGAACCCGGCTGCGGCGACCAGGTGGAAAGAAACTGCGGCCAGGGCGACCCAATATCAGAGGCAGCCGAAGCTGCCAGTTATGGTGTCGGCGTAAGCATCATTCCCTTACTCCTTGTCCTTTCATCAATCTTGCGTGAAAGCCTTCTGACTTGTCTTCTTGTTTTAGGGCCCCGCTAACCCTCAAGAAGTCGGGCGCCGGCTCGGTCCTCAGGTCGGCAGCGACCTCCTCGACCTGTCGGCGCATCGACCCGGCCGCCGACCTCCGGGAGGCGACAGAGCGGAATGCGCAGGAGGGGTGCGATGAGGCGGAGGCCGACCGCCTGGCCAAGGCGCAGGCGGACTTGTTTCCCACGTCTGCCGAGAGGGCGCTGGCACAGGCGGAAGCCCAGGCCGCGGAGAAGGAGCGGCTCGTGGAGGCCGCTCGCCGCCAAGAGCCGCTACTCGTGGTGCCCCTGAACACTGCGCCGCCTCCGCCTGACTTCGAGGCGACGGTCGGAGGAGCCGGCGGCGACTTCCTAATCCGGGAGCAGGGGGCGGCGACGTAGCCATGCCGGACGTCTTTGTGTCGCCGCCCCCGCCTCCGCCGCCTCCGCCAACCAGCGAGCCGCGGAACAAGCAGCCGGTGGCGCCGCCGGTGCTGCCAGTCGACAATACGGTGGTGACGGTCCTGGTTCCTTCGGTTCGCATCCCCACGCGCCGCTCTCTAGAGAAGGCGGCCTTAGCACCGCGGTCGCAGGAGATCGGTGCCATGAGCTTGTCGGCCCCCGACACCGAGGCGACCAGTGCCGCGCCCATGGGTTGGATACACGGGGGCGGGACTAGCGCCTTGAACCAGGCGTCTCTTGTCGTCCAGGCCAAGCTTCGGGCGGAGGCAGAGGCGCTCAAGCGCTGCAATGAGGCTTACTTGGAGTCGCGCACCGCCATCCGGGTAAGTTGTCTTTGGGTTTTTTCTTCGAATGATCTTATTTGCTTCTCTCGTGGGGCCGCGCAAGCGCACCCACTAGGTGTAGTCCCCAAGTTCCGGGCCGACTGCTGAGCAGGCGGGTCGGAACTTTATCTTGCAATTGTTCGACTGCTAATTTCATCCGATGCCTCTCCTGTAGGATTATCACAACCTCCGCACGACCGCCTACAACTCCAAGGTTCGGGAGCTGGAGGTGCAGACGACCCATCTGGCCGAAAGCCGGCATAAGTTTCTATCTTTTTTCTTTGCGGGGGCGCGCTGGCGCACCCGCGGGCTGTAGTCCCCGAGGTTCAGGCCGACTGCTGAGCAGTCGGGCCGAATCTCCTCAGTTGTCTTTTTCCCTTGTCAACCACTTCTTTTCCGCGGGAGCGTGCTGGCGCGCCCGCAGGCTATAGTCCCCGAGGTTCGGGCCAATTGCTGAGCAGTCGGCCCGAATCTCCTCGGTTGTTTCTTTCCTTTGTCTTGTCTGCTTGACTGATGCCTTCTTCTCTTTCTTTTTTCAGAGGATAACGCCACCCTGCAGTAGTAGCTGGGCGAAGCCAAGACCACCCTGTGTGGCAAGGAGGCGGAGTGCAGCAAGCTGGCAGAGGAGCAGGGCCGCCTGGTCGCCCAACTTGCCGAACAGGCGGAAACCCTCAAGGCGGCCCAGCTGAAGGCGGAGACGGCGGAGACCAGCCTCCTTGCAGAGTTTGAGCTCGAGCGCTCTGCCTGGGCCGACAAGGAGGCCCAGGTGACGGCCTGCTTCAGCAGCATCGAAGACTTGGTCGATGGTAAGCCCTATTCTCTTAGTTTCTTGCTTTGGGTTATCAGCCCTTGCTTATAACCTTGGCCTTTTTCTTCTTCTGCCCAGACAGACTTCTTCTCGGGCCATTCTGTAGCCGCGACCCAGATGATCGAGGCCTAGCGTGAGGAGCGAAGGGCAGAGGGTGCGCAGATTGCCGCTGATGCCCCCGGACCCTTGGTGAACAGGTCCTCAGCATTCAAGCCCGGCTTCGGCCTGCTCACTACTTGCTGCGCCGCCTGTAGTGCATCGGAGCCCAGGCGGTCTCCGCCCTCTAGCCAGGCTTGCCGGCTCCGCGCACCCCAAGTCGGACTGCCGACTGGCTGGAGGTGGCGGCCGGCCGCCTGGAATCCTAGAAAGGCTCAACAGCCCGAGCAGGAGCGCGTCGGGCCTTGGAATTCGTCAAGGCGTGGTACCCTGGGCTAGATCTAGCCCAGCTAGCCACGTTTCGGTTGGAGGCGCAGGAGGAGCTGGCGGCGGTGGAAGCTGAGCTTGTCAACAGGGCGGTGGCGATCGCCGACTTCACCGACACCAATGTCTTCGTCCCAGAGGTGGTCCAGGAAGGCGGCGAAGCTCCGCACGAATGGCTTGGGCTAAACCCAGAAGACAACAAAGATTCTGCTGAGGTCATCGACTCCAGCGACGAAGGGAAAGACGGGGAGGAGGAAGGAGAGGAGGAGGAGGAGGAAGACGAGGAGAGTGACGTAGACATGCTGGAGGTCGGGGCGGATGGTCAGCCCCAACCTGACCGGGCATCAAGCAACGAGCCACGCACCGAGGTGCCTCCCGCTGCCGGAGGCATTCAAGTGGGGGCGGACCCGCCGCCCGTTCCTCCGACAGACGCCACCGACTCCGTCCTCCAGCACTCCAACGCCCCGCCTGCCACCGGTGACTCCTCCGTCCACATGGAGCCGCTTGATGCGCCAGGTGGTGCGGCTGACTCCAGCGTCCAGCCGGAGTCCTTGGCCACGCCATCCGGCGTCGTCCAGCCGGATTCTTCTGCTGTGCCAGGCGGCACCGCCCAGCCGGAGCCTTCTGTTGCACCAACCAGCACATTCTAGCCGGAGCCCTCTGCTGCTCCTTAGGGTTTTATCTGCTTTCTGTTTGCTGCTCTGAACATTTTGTTAAATTCGCGCAATTCCACCCTCGGGGTGTATATCAAACTCTGTTTTAATGCTGGCCAGAGGCCTTTATCCATGTAAATATTTTATTACAGCTTATGCTTTGCTTTGCCGACTTCCATCTTTCCTTGCATTTTTACTCCTTGGTTTTTTCCTTTGCCGCCCTCCTTTGACTATCCTCTTGCCAGCCAAACAACCGCTCCACGGACTGCGGCTAGGTTGAGTACTTAGTCGTTTGGAGGAGGGCTAGTACTTAGCCATTCGGGGTGTTGGCAATGAAAGGTAGGAGTCGGCTGGCCGGCTGCAATGCAGCCGGTCAAAAAAGGTGAAATGCCGGCCTCTTCTATATGCATTTTGTCCTTAGTCATTTTTCATGTAAGCGCCAGTTTGGGACCCCCACCCGCCGTATAGTTGCTCTGCGAGCTGCGACCTCTGGCAAGGGAAGTGTCTGGTGCCAGCACACTACTTGTTCGGCTACAGGAGGTGGCATATAGCAGAAGGTGGCGTGCTTCCAGGCCGACTGGTCGAACCCGGTGTCGGGCAGAAAAAACTATACATACTCATGGCATAATTCTTATCATATAGATAAAAGAGGGCAGTCCCCGAGCTCTTCTCGGGGGACCCGGAGTCTTTATAGATAGTACAAAAGGTAGCGTGATACATACTGCTTTTAACTATAAAACCTTCGGAGGAGGTTTGTGTTCCATGGCCTCTCCAATTCTTTGCCTGAATCATCTCTCTTGCGCGCTCTGGGCTTCTGGGCATTGATCAGACAGTAGGCATCGTTGCCCAACACCTTACTGATGATGAAAGGGCCTTCCCAAGGTGCCGAGAGCTTGTCCTGTCCGGCTGTTCGCTGGATCAGCCGGAGCACAAGGTCTCCCTCCGGGAAGGATCTTGGCTTCACCTTGCGGTTGTAGTATTGGCGCAGACTCTGCTAGTAGATGGCCGACCTGCTGAGTGCCAATAGCCGGCCTTCCTCCAGCAAGTCGACACCGTCTTCTCGTGCTTCCTTGGCGTCTGCCTTGGTGTACATGGTAACTCTTGGGGAGTCGAACTCAATATCCGTCGGGATGACGACTTCGGCACCATAGACGAGGAACAAGGGCGT
Organism: Triticum aestivum; assembly: GCF_018294505.1. Taxonomy (NCBI): domain Eukaryota; kingdom Viridiplantae; phylum Streptophyta; class Magnoliopsida; order Poales; family Poaceae; genus Triticum; species Triticum aestivum. The sequence continues at coordinate 445,554,560 of NC_057810.1, read as the reverse complement.
GACGCCCGTTGACTTGTTTGGAATTGTGTGCAGGCTCCAGAGGACGATCGGCAGCTCGTCGAGCCAGCAGCCGGCCGAACGCTCCAGAGGCTCGACCAGTCGGGGCTTGAGGCCGGACAAAATGAGGCTGTTTGCACGCTCTACTTGGCCATTTGACTATGGGTGGGAAACGGACGCTAAGTCCAGGCGGATGCCCCGCGTTGCACAGAAACGAGCCAAGGCTCCCTTGGCGAAGTTGGTGCCGTTGTCGGTGATGATGCTGTGTGGGATGCCATATCGCGTGGTGATGTCGGCGATGAAGGTCACGGCAGAAGGCCCATTCATCTTGTTGATCGGTTTTGCCTCTATCCACTTGGTAAACTTGTCCACTGCAACCAGCAAGTGAGTCATGCCACCGCGGGCCGTCTTGAATTGTCCCACCAAATCCAGTCCCCACACAGCAAAAGGGCTAGGCTATGGGAATGGTCTTGAGTGCAGAAGCTGGCAGGTGTGGCTTGGAGCGGAACCTCTGGCACCCTTGACACTTCTGAACCAGCTCTTTGGCCTCTTCCAGGGCAGTCGGCCAGAAGAACCCGTGGCGGAAAGCTTTGGCCACAAGTGATCTCGAAGCCGCGTGGTGGCCGCACTCACCCTGGTGGATATCTCTAAGTATTGCCTGGCCTTGGTCCGACTCCACACACCGCTGATAAACTCCTGTGACGCTTCTTCGCACCAGCTCTTTGTTGACTATGGTATAAGCTGCAGGTCGCCTCTGTACTTGTCGGGCTAAGATTTCATCGGTTGGCAGCTCCTTGTTCACCAAGAACTTGAGGATCGGCTGAGCCCATGAGGGCACCGCAATTTCTTCGACTGCGACCACTGCAACCTGTACGAGAGCGGTTGGGACGGGAGGTGGCGGGCTGGCAGCTGCTTCCGCCTGCTGTGCTGAAGAAGTCCCCGGGCCGACTGCTGAAGTCCCCGGTCCGGGCTCCGAAGTCCCCAGGCCGGGTTCTGAAGTCCCCGGGCCGGGCGCGGCTGTAGCAGTCCCCGGGCCGCCTGTCGAAACCCCCGTGCCGGCCTCTGGGGTCGCCAAGTCGGATCCGACTGCTTCGGGGGGGGGCACAAAGATGGAGTCTGAATATGGAGACGGTTTAACATACGGCATCAGAAGGCGGCGTAGGGCAACGCCGGCTGGTATTGCTTGTCGGGTGGAGCCAATCCGTGCCAAGGCATCTGCTTGCTCGTTGTCATTCCTTGGCACGTGAAGGAACTCGCACCCATCAAAGTATCCGCTGAGTTGCTGCACGAGGAAGCGGTAGCTCACCATGTTTGCATCCTTGGCGTCCCAGTCGCCTGATGACTGTTGGACCAACAAGTCGGAGTCACCATAGCACAGGATCCCGCAAATGCCGAGTTCCTTGGCAAGCCGGAGCCCGTGTATGAGCGCCTCATATTCTGCTACGTTGTTGGGGGCGGCGAAGTGGACCTGCAGTACGTATTTAAGCTTGTTGCCCTTGGGAGAGGTGAGGACGACACCGGCTCCCAGACCAGTTCGCATTTTTGAACCATGAAAATGCATCCGCCAATGAGTGGAGTCTAGTGCAGGCGGCAAATATTGGGTCTCGGCCCAATCGATGAGGAAGTCGGCCAACACTTGTGATTTGATGGCGGTGCGAGGCTGGTAGTAGATGGTGTAAGGGGCCAGATCAATAGCCCATTTGGCCACTCGGCCAGAGGCATCCCGGCTTCCAATGATCTCAGCAAGCGGGGCTCTGCAGACGACAGTTATGGGGTGCTCTTGAAACTAAGGCTTCAGCTTCTTGGCGGCAAAATGCACGCCGTAACACATCTTCTAGTAGTGGGGGTAGTTTTGCTTGGAGGCGGACAATACTTCGCTCAAGTAATACACCGGTCTCTGGACCGGCAATGCTTTGTCCTTCTCCTTGCGCTCTACTACCATGACTATGCTGACGACCCGACTAGTGGCTGCAATGTAGAGGAGCATGGGCTCCTTCTCAGTCGGAGCCGCCAGGACAGGCGGAGTTGCCAAAATCTTCTTGAGTTGGAGAAATGCTTCGTCCGCCTTCTCGTTCCACTCGAAAAAAGTGGTCTTCTTCATGAGTTGGTATAAGGGAAGAGCCTTCTCGCCCAGCCGGTTGATGAAACAGCTGACTGACGCTAGGCAGTCGGTGAATTTCTGCACGTCCAGCAGTCGGGTGGGCACCTTCATCATCTCAATTGCCTTGATCTTCACAGGATTGCACTCTATGCCGCACTCTGAGACTAGGAAACCAAGAAGCTGGCTGGCTGGTACTCCAAAGACACATTTCTCCGGGTTGAGCTTAATCTGGAATTGGCGTAGGTTTTCAAAGGTCTCCTTGAGGTCCTCTAGCAGAGTGCCACGCTTCTCCGTCTTCACCACCACATCATCCACATATACATGGGCATTGATGAAGTCATGTACCTAGGGTAGGGTCATGTACTTGTCTAAGGTACCCTACCCAAGGACATCTTTAGAAGAAGCTGCCTTCCAGTCGACCAAGAGGGATTCCACTCGACGGACTCGAAGACACTCGACCACTAGGAGATGACACTTTATGTAAGGCATTACAGGTAACGCCTGGCCTTAATGTACTTTAAACCATCCGCTACGTGGGCTGGCTGGGGTCCTGGCAGACACTATATAAGCCACCCCCCTCCACTGGCAGAAGGGTTGGCACCCCTGTAACTCATACTCTTATAATCCAGTCGACCGCCTCCGGGCTCCAAGACGTAGGGCTGTTACTTCCTCTGAGAAGGGCCTGAACTCGTAAATCTCTTGCGTATACAACTACTCCATAGCTAGGATCTTGCCTCTCCATACCTACCCCCCATTCTACTGTCAGTCTTAGTACCACGACAGTTGGCGCCCACCGTGGGGCAGGTGTCTTAGCGACTTATTGGAGAAGTTGCATTTGTTCCGATCGCCTTCATCATGGTTTCTGGTCGAGGGCCACGAGATCTCTCTCGGCGCGCTCATGTTCATCGCCGACGACTCCGGTTGGCTCCAGGAGGCTCCGCTCAACATCGACGCACTTCCCGTCCGCGGGGCGACGCACTTTCGTGCGTGTGTCCGTGGCGTCCTGCTGCGGCAACCGTCGACTCCGTATCGGTCGACTCTTGTGTCGTCCTCCCTCCCTGTCTCCCGCCAGCGCAAGCGCTCTGGTCGGTCGAGGCTCCAGCGGTGGGTGAGACACGCAGTGGCTCGTCAATCGGCCACCACCGAAGTCGCGGCAATCGAGCCCGACGAATCACTCTACGGCCTGTTCGATCTGTCGACTAGCTCTGTAGAGACTGCATCCGAGTGTGACAGTAGTGATCCAGCGGCGGAGGTTCTGATGGACAATGGGCCTCGTAGTCCTCCCGGCTTCCCCCGCACTGACGGCGGAGGCGACCCCGCTCAGGTCCACGAGGAATATCAACCCAAGCCACTCACTTCTATGCAAAGAGAAGATCTTCGCCGTCGGAACATGGATCCCTGCATACTCCCATTGCAGGAGAAACTCCCGAGGCTCGTGCCTTGGAGGAGGTGCGTTTGGCCAACTTGGCTGAACGCACTCGACTAGAGAACCTCCAGCGAGCACTCGACGAACGTGCGCGGCAACGAGTGCCCGACTCCAGTCGACGTCAACTCTTTCCGCAACCAACTCAGGTATATCGAACCCCGATTCAGAATCTAGCAGCTGCAGCCCGTATAGCAGAGTCAATTCAGCCCTCTCAGTTGGAGGCTGGCAGAGGCTTGATGCAGATCTGGGATTTGCTCCGGGCAGCAGGAGATCAGAATTCAGCTGTGTCACAGTCATGCAATAGGATTCACAGTCGATCCGTCTCTACGAATACAGTCTAGTCGGCTCATAGCCCGAGATCGCCTTTGCGGCGTGAGGGGCGTGGAGGTCGACATGACCAGTATGATGACCGATTCGATCGTGATGATCGGCATCGAGTTCCCACTCCTCCCCCAAGGGGTGCGTCTTACGCCCCTCGGCAGCAAGATGACAGGCACCAGCTCAGTGTTGGGCGAAGAGCTCCGGTCAACCCCAGGGAACCAGGCTTTGACGCGAGATCCATCATCGTGCAAGGTTTGGTCGACCAGAACAGAGCTCATCGAGGTGGCCACGACAGGGATGCGCCCACTAGCAGCCGAGTCCATGTTTCAGGTCCAGAATGCTTTAGCAGAGCCATCAGAGCCGTAGTGATACCTCCCAACTTCAGGTTGGCGACTGGGGTAAGTAAATTCACTAGTGAGTCCAAGCCGAAACCTGGCTCGAAGACTACCGAGTAGCTGTAGAGATTGGCGGTGGCAATGATGAGGTGGCCATGAAGCACTTACCACTCATGTTGGAGGGTTCGCCCAGGGCCTGGTTGAATCACTTAACTCCTAGCAGCATTTACACTTGGGAAGATCTTTCCCAAGTGTTCGTCAGGACATTTGAGGGGACTTGCAAGCGACCAGCAGGACTGACAGAGCTGCAGGTCTGCGTGCAAAAGTCGAATGAGACCTTGAGAGATTACATCCAGAGATTGATCACATTCCATCATACCGTGGAGAATGTATCTGATCATCAAGCGGTCTGTGCCTTCAAGGATGGTGTTAAGAACAGAGAGTTAAGTTTGAAGTTTGGTCGGACCAGGGATATGACCCTGAGTCGAATGATAGAGATTGCCACCAAATATGCCAATGATGAAGAATAGGATCGACTCCGGTGTGGCAAGTACAAGCCAAGTCAGTCGGAAAAAAGGAAACTCCAGTTGGAAGCAAAAGCGGAAAGCCGAACCAGCTGCTCCTGGTGAGGCTCTGGCCGTGACTCAGGGGAAATTCAAAGGGAAGCCCAAAGGATCATGGAGTCCCAAGAAGGTAAAGGATAAGGAAGGGAACGACGGGATGGATCTGCCATGTCACATCCACACGAAGAAAGATGAAGAGGGTAACTTCATCTACCCGAAACATACCACTCGCCAGTGCTGGCTCTTAATCCAGCAGTTTCAAGGAAAACAGCCCAAGGACAAAGAAAAGGAGACTGATAAGGCTGAGGACAAAGAGGACAGTGATGAAGGATACCCTCATGTCAATTCTACCCTGATGATTTTTGCTGATGTGGAGAGCAAAAGTCGATTGAAAGTTATCAACCGTGAGGTAAATATGGTTGCTCCAGCAACACCAAGCTATCTGAGATGGTCTCAAACTGCCATTACGTTCGACCAGTCCGATCATCCAACTCACATAGCCACCCATGGGAGGCAAGCTTTGGTGGTCGACCCAGTCGTCGAAGGCACTCGACTGACTAAGGTGCTGATGGACGGTGGCAGTGGACTGAATATATTGTATGCGGAGACGCTAAAGGGAATGGGCATTCCGATGTCCAGACTTAGCTCCAGCAACATGAGTTTTCATGGAGTCATTCCTGGAAAGAAGGCTGAGTCACTCGGCCAAATAGCTCTAGATGTGGTGTTCGGCGACTCGAAGCATTTCCGTAAAGAGAAGCTGACATTTGAAGTTGTGGATTTCCAGAGCGCTTATCACGCTATTTTGGGGAGACCAGCTTATGCACGGTTCATGGCTCGACCATGTTACGTGTACCTCAAACTAAAGATGCCCGGCCCCAAAGGCGTGATCACCATCACTTGCAATCGGAAAAAGGCAGAAGAGTGTTTCCAAAAAGGCTCAAAGATTGCTGATTCCCAGATAACAGTGGTAGAGCTAGAGGAATATAAGAAAAATGCAGATCCGAGTGATTTATTGCGGGCCAAGAAGCCCGCAACAGAGTCAGTGTTCCAGTCGTCTGGTGAGACGAAGCCTGTTCACATTCACCCGATCGACCCCAGCACGGCTCCGAATCATATTTCCACAACACTCGACTCTAAATAGGAAGAAGCGCTCATCCAGTTCCTCCATGAGAACTAGGACATCTTTGCATGGAAGCCTGCTGACATGCCGGGTGTTCCCAGGGGGCTGGCTGAGCATCGTTTACGAGTCGACCCAAAAGCAAAACTTGTCAAAGAACATCTTCGACGGTCCGCCGTCCAGAAGAGAAAGGCCATTGGCGAGGAGGTGGCTCGACTCCTGGCAGCAGAGTTTATCCGAGAGATATACCACTCCGAGTGGCTCGCCAATGTTGTCATCGTCCCCAAGAAGGACAAGTCGCTTCACATGTGCATCGATTTCAAACATATCAATCGGGCCTGCCCGAAAGATCATTTTCCTCTCACACGCATCGACCAAATTGCCGACTCGACTGCAGGATGCGAGAGATTGTCTTTTTTAGACGCCTATTCCGGGTATCATCAGATCCGTCTGTATGGACCCGACGAGATCAAAACAGCTTTCAACACTCCATTTGGGTGCTTCTGCTATGTCACCATGCCATTCGGTCTCAAGAATGCCGGAGCCACGTTCATGAGGATGATTCAAAAGTGTTTACTCACTCAAATCAGTCGGAATGTGGAAGCGTATATGGATGATATTGTGGTCAAGTCGCGAAAGGGTTCCGACCTGTTGACTGACCTCGCTGAAACATTTGCCAATCTCAGGAGGTATGATATCAAGCTTAATCCATCAAAGTGCACATTCGGAGTTCCTGGTGGAAAGTTACTCGGTTTTCTCGTTTCAGAACGAGGAATCGACGCTAACCCAGAAAAAGTTGGCACCATACTCCGAATGAAACGCCCTGTGCGTGTGCACGATGTCCAGAAGCTTACTGGATGCTTGGCCGCGTTAAGTCGATTCATCTCTCGCCTCGGTGAAAAGGCATTGCCTCTTTACCGACTGATGAAGAAGTCAGACAAGTTCGAGTGGACTCCAGAAGCTGATGCAGCGTTTGCCGAGCTAAAAGCTTTGCTCTCCACCCAGCCGGTGCTTGCTGCTCCAATCAGCAAAGAGCCTCTGTTGCTTTACATTGCAGCCACAGGACAAGTCGTCAGTACAGTACTTACGGTCGAGCGGGAAGAAGAACGGAAAGCCTTCAAAGTTCAGCGCCCAGTGTATTATCTTTCCGAAGTTTTGACCCCATCGAAGCAAAGATACCCTCATTATCAGAAGCTTGTGTATGGGATCTACATGACCACGAAGAAGGTTGCTCATTATTCCTCTGATCATTCCATTACAGTCGTCAGCGACGCCCCACTGTCAGAGATTCTGCACAACAGAGATGCAACTGGTCGAGTGGCGAAATGGGCGATTGATCTCCTTCCCCTTGATATCAAGTTTGAGGCAAAGAAAGCCATTAAGTCCCAAGCAATAGCAGATTTCCTTGCCGAGTGGATTGAACAACAGCAGCCGACTCAAGTTCACTCGGAGCATTGGACCATGTTCTTTGATGGCTCTAAGATGTTAAATGGTTCCGGTGCTGGGGTAGTATTGGTTTCCCCCCGAGGAGATAAGCTCAGATATGTGCTCCAGATCCACTTTGATTCCTCCAATAATGAAGCAGAATACGAGGCACTTTTATATGGGTTGCGCATGGCCATTTAACTCGGTGTCTGCCACCTTATGGTTTATGGCGACTCAGATTTGTTGGTCAATCAGGTGATGAAGGAGTGGGACATTAGAAGCCCAGCCATGACTAGATACTGCAATGCAGTGAGAAAGCTTGAGAAGAAATTTGGAGGGTTAGAGCTCCATCATATACCCCAACTGAAGAATCAAGCGGCTGATGATTTAGCGAAGATAGGTTCCAAGAGAGAAGCCATTCCCAGTGACGTGTTCTTGGAGCATATCCACACTCCATCAGTTAAAGAAGATCCTTTTACCGAAGAAGCTCCGCAGCCTAAAAGTGTCACGGATCCGACTATAGTTGAAGTTCCAGCAATGGTCGACCTGATCATGGAAGTGTTGGTGATCACTCCCGATTGGACAATGTCGTATATCGCGTATATCTTAAGGAAAGAGCACCCAGAGGATGAAGAAGAGGCTCGACAGATTGTCCGCCGATCTAAAGCCTTTACCGTGATAAGGGGACAGTTGTACAGAGAAAGCGCGACTGGAGTTGGTCAGAAATGCATAACACCACAAGAAGGTCGAATAATCCTTGACGACATCCACTCGGGGACCTGTGGCCATCATGCGTCCTCTCGGAACATTGTAGCCAAAGCATACCGAGCCGGATTTTACTGGCCAAGAGCGAATGAAATGGCAAAGGAGATAGTCGACAAGTGTGAAGGATGTCAATTTTACTCTAATATGTCACACAAGCCCGCCTCAGCTTTAAAGACCATACCACTCGTCTGGCCCTTCGTTGTATGGGGATTGGATATGGTTGGACCTCTGAGAACAGGCAGAAGCGGTTTCACCCATGTGCCGGTAGCAGTCGACAAGTTCACCAAGTGGATTGAGGCTAAACCCATCAAGAACCTTGATGCCGGCACTGCTGTCAGCTTCATCAGAGAGTTGATATTCAGATATGGAGTCCCACTCAGCATCATCACTGACAACGGGTCTAACTTCGATTCCGAGGAATTCAGAGCGTTCTGCACATCTCAGGGCACACGAGTCGACTATGCTTCAGTCGCTCATCCTCAGTCTAATGGACAGGCAGAATGAGCAAATGGCTTGATTCTCAAAGGGTTGAAACCCTGATTGATGCGTGATCTCAAGCACGCAGCTGGTGCATGGGTCGACGAGCTTCCGTCAGTGCTTTGGGGGTTAAGGACCACGCCTAACCGGTCGACTGGGAGAACTCCGTTCTTCTTGGTCTACGGAGCTGAAGCGGTCTTCCCGAGTGACCTGCTTCACAACGCTCCCCGAGTCGAGCTCTACACCGAAGCTGAAGCAGAACAAGCCCGGCAGGATGCGGTCGACCTTCTAGAGGAAGAAAGGGAGATGGCTTTGATCTGATCGACCATTCACCAGCAGGAATTGCGTCGCTTCCACGCAAAAACGTGAGGAGTCGAGCCTTCCAGGAAGGGGATTTGGTTCTCCGAGTGGATCAACAGAAACCACACAAGCTCGCTCCTTCTTGGGAAGGCCCCTTCATCGTCACCAAGGTTCTCCACAATGGAGCATACCGTCTTTACAATGTCGAGCACCAGATCGACGAGCCCCGAGCTTGGAATGCGGAGCTGCTCCGCCCCTTTTACACTTAAATATGCACTTGGAAATGTAATAAAAGTACTTCTGTAGTTCATTTTTCAAAGACAATAGTGTTATAATTTTCCCAGTGATTGTTGTTACTTTTGTTTGTTCAATAAAATATCCCCCCCTCAGTGGGTGACTTAGCTGCGAATCCGTTTCGCCTAAGTTTGTAAAAATCCTACCGAGTGGTGAGCCAGCCTCTCACTCGGAGGCTTAGCCGCGAATCTGTTTCGCCTAAGTTTAAATAAAATCCTACTAAGTGGAGAGCCAGTCTCCCACTTGGGGGCTTAGCTGCAGTCCAAGTACTCGCCTAAGTTTAAATAAAATCCTACCGAGTGGTGAGCCAGCCTCCCACTCGGAGGCTTAGCTGCAGTCCAAGTACTCGCCTAAGTTTCAATAAAATCCTACCGAGTGGTGAGCCAGCCTCCCACTCGGAGGCTTAGCTGCAGTCCAAGTACTCGCCTAAGTTTCAACGAAACCCTACCGAGTGGTGAGCCAGCCTCCCACTCGGGGGCTTAGTTGCAGCATAGCGCTCGCCTAAGTACAAGCATAACGTGCGCTCCGCAAGGAAGATGAGGTGCAGGTCGACCGCTGCTCTCCTCTTCCGAGCTACGCCACAAGTATAATGTGCTCTCCGCAAAGAGGACCAGGTTCAGGTCGACTGCTACTTCTCCTTCCGAGCTACGCCACAAGTATAATGTGCTCTCCGCAAGGAAGACGAGGTGCAGGTCGATTGATGCCTTCTTCCTTGGAGGAATGCCGCAAAAATCCTACCGAGTGGAGAGCAGACCTCCCACTCGGGGGCTTAGCTGCAGCCCAGTGCTCGCCTAAGTTTTTGAAAATCCTACCGAGTGGAGAGCAAACCTCCCACTCGGGGGCTTAGCTGCAGCCCAGAGCTCGCCTAAGTTTTTGAAAATCCTACCGAGTGGAGAGCAGACCTCCCACTCGGGGGCTTAGCTGCAGCCCAGTGCTCGCCTAAGTTTTTGAAAATCCTACCGAGTGGAGAGCAGACCTCCCACTCGGGGGCTTAGCTGCAGCCCAGTGCTTGCCTAAGTTTTTGAAAATCCTACCGAGTGGAGAGCAGACCTCCCACTCGGGGGCTTAGCTGCAGCCCAGTGCTCGCCTAAGTTTTTGAAAATCCTACCGAGTGGAGAGCAGACCTCCCACTCGGGGGCTTAGCTGCAGCCCAGTGCTCGCCTAAGTTTTTGAAAATCCTACCGAGTGGAGAGCAGACCTCCCACTCGGGGGCTTAGCTGCAGCCCAGTGCTCGCCTAAGTTTTTGAAAATCCTACCGAGTGGAGAGCAGACCTCCCACTCGGGGGCTTAGTTGCAGCCCAGTGCTCGCCTAAGAGTGTTGAGGAACAAGTTGATTGCAATAAGTGCTTCATCCTAGCCTGCAAAAGACACCTCAAACCAGATGCCAACATATTCAACATCGAATTCAAGTTCAGATAACGTCTTACGGAACCATAAGTGCTCAGGCGCTAAGCCCATTAAGGTTTATCGGTTACAAAAATCACTCGGCATACCGAGGCAAATTTAAAGTATCAAGCACAGAAGTTTTTTACCCCTCCTGCGGAGGGCTGGAAGGCACAACGAATTCGTCCAGATCGATTCCATCTGCTATCCGAGTGGCAGCAGCGATGAAGGTCTCCATGAAGGATCGGAAATCATGCTTCTTGGTATTGGCCACCTTGAGGGCTGCCAGCTTGTCCTCTCGCGCTTCCTTGCAGTGAACACGGGCCACAGACAGAGCAACATCCGCACCGCACCTGGCAGAAGACTTCTTCCATTCTTGCACTCGACTTTGAACATCGTTCAGTCGAGTCATCAGAGACTCGAGGTCATTCTGAAGCGTCTCTCCTAGCCAGAGTGTTGTGTCGATGCAGGAAGTTGCGACCTTCAGCCTTGCGAGATATTCGACAACAACAGCAATGCGGGACTCAAGTCGGAGCACATTCATGGCGACTTCGTCCTTCATAGGAGAGTTGATGGGATCTAGGTTCGTCTCCAGTCGACCAGTCTCCCCTTCAAAGTTCTGGCAAAACTCTGAAGACACAACCCCAAAGTTAAGACAACAGTTTTGATGGCAAGATCATAATAAAAAGGTCTGTCTGGTACCAAGGATTACCTTCGAGCATGAGGAATAGCTTCTTAGTGAGTCCTCCCAAATAAACCTCCAGATCATTCTTCTTTCCCGCCAATTCACTGGCCTTGTCACTCAAAGCAATCTTGTCATTCTTCAGTCGACTAACCTCCTTGTTGGCCGCATCAAGAGCAGCTTTCAGATTGGTATTTTCCCCTTCAAGCTTGGTGATTGAAGCTAGCTTTTCTTCTGCGAGCTTGGTTTTCTCTGAAGCTGCTTTCTGCACTTCAGCGAGGTCAAGATCCTTCTTCTTCAGAGAATCCCTCAGTTTATCTGCAAAATCACAATGAGATCAGACTCAGGAAAGAACAGGAAACAAAGGCAGTCGTCAAGGTTCTCACCAAACATACCTTTTGCCTCCTCCTTTGCTTTCGTGAAGTTCTCCTACACAAGTTTCAGATCAAATTCGAGCTGGATATGCTTGTTCTCCAACTCAATATAACAAGCTGAAAGCTCGCAAGATTTCTGCGAAGAACCAATCGACATATGTCAAAGATAGGTCACTTCCGAGTGACTAAGGAAAAATCATAACATTTCTAAGACTACAGTCGAATATAAATATTCGACCGTAGTCTCGGGGACTACACCCAGTGGGTGCACTCAACGTGCCCCCACTAGTTCTATCAGTTAGAGTCGATCAGTCAACCAACAAAGACAGAAAGGCTAACCACCAGCAGATAGCCACAAAAAAAGAGGTGTTCTTTAGACTATAGTTGACTACCAGCAGTCGACCACAGTCTCGGGGACTACACCCAGTGGGTGCACTCAGCGTGCCCCCACCGGTCTATGATTCCATTCGACCTGATCGAGTAAAGAAAAAGCTTAAAACATAAAGACTATGGTCGACTGCCAGCAGTCCACCATAGCCTTGGGGACTATACCCAGTGGGTACACTCAGCATTCCCACACTAATCCAGAATTTCAATCGACACCCCCAGTGGGTGTACAACAGGTACTAAGATTTTCAGAAAGAAGGATTTTCAGATATCATATCCTAACAGAACAGGCGGTGACCGACTAACCTGAACATTGCTCTGAAGAGCTGAACTGGCGTCATAAGCCGCGTGACTGGCGTCTCGGATCGCCTTCACTTGCTCCATCATGATCCCTGCCTGGTGTATTCCTTCTTTAGCAGCGCTTGCTTGGTTTTCTGGGACGTGGTGGGTCGAGAAAAGTGAAGGCTGAGCAGCACTCGACAACGAAGGGCGAGCACTCGTCAGCGGCACCGCAACCAACGTCTCGGGTGCTGACACGTCCTGAGTCGCCTTGCCAGCAGACGTTTTCCTATTCCTCCTCTGCCTCAGTGGTTCCTCGTCATCGTCGTCAGGAAGGTCAATAATGATGTTAGGTGGAGCTGTAGAAAAAAGTCAAAGTTAAAGACAAAGATCTAACCGACTGAAGACGGAACTACAAAGGTCATACCAGGTTTTGAAGTGACAGCATCTTCCATTTCATGGTCTTCAGGTCTAGTCGAGGTATCAGAAGTAGCAGCACTACAGTTTCAGAATTCAGGCAATCAGTTAACGAATCGACCAAGAGTAAATCCATGAGAAACAAAGAGACGCAAGTTATATCATTACCCAGAAATAGTGGGAATCACCATCTTCATCTTCGGCAAGGCCTTCGTCGGCTTTGACGGTGCTACTCAAGATTGCTTCGGCGCTTTTTTAGTCGGCACCGGAGAGGTCATCCGAGGACGCTTGGTCGACTAAACAACAGGCGTGACTCCTTTGCCACGCTCGACTGCAGGATCATGGACAAGTTTGGATCTCCTCTCGGAACAAGGAGGCGCGACTTCCTCCTCCTCTCCCTCCTCCTCTTCCTCCTCCTCTTCCTCGTCGGAGCCAGCATCTTCATCACCCTCATCGCCATCTGATTCCCACTCTTCTTGACTTTCGCCTCCACTCCCTTCCTCCTCCTCAATCGGTGCCTGCGCCCCGTTGGGCATCGAATACAACTCAGTGGTAGCCTGGAAGACAACAAAGCAAGACAAGAGTCAATCGACCGATTTGCAGTGAAATAGAATGAATGAAACAGGATCACAACCGGGGACAAGTGTTCATACCGTGTCTGGTTCATAAGACTGGTCGAGCGGTGGGATCCTCCTAGCCCCACGAGGGTTGTCCTTGTTACCCGTGATGGCAGTCATCCACCTCTCCAGCGTGGCGTCGTCGACCTCCTCTATGTGGACCCGAGTGGTATGCTCAGTACCAGAGTACAACCACATCGGGTGGCCTCGATACTGGAGTGGCTGAATGTGCCGTCGAAGAAAAACCTCCAAAAGATCCATGCCAGTGACACCGTCGCGAATGAGTTGAACCACACGCTCCATCAACATTTTAATCTGAGCCTTTTCTTCCGGAAGTACCTTCAGGGAAGATGGCTTGTTCACTCAGTCCATGGAGAATGGAGGGAGACCAGTCGACTGCCCCGGCGTCGACTCGTCTTGGCAGTAGAACCAGGTCGACTGCCATCCTCTAACCGACTCGGGAAGGGTCATGGCTGGAAAAGCACTCTTACTCCTCATTTGGATCCCAAGACCCCCCACACATCTAGATAACCTTGGTCCTCTCATCATCCGGACTCGCCTTTTTCACCGTCTGAGAGCGACAAGTGAATATGTGCTTAAAGAGACCCCAGTGCGGCCGACAACCCAGGAAGTTTTCGCACAGAGACACGAAAGCGGCGAGGTAGGCAATGGAACTGGGAGTGAAATGTCGGAGTTGTTCCCCAAAGAAGTTCAGAAACCCTCAGAAGAAAAGATTCGGTGGCAGAGAGAATCCGCGATCTACATGAGTGGCTAAGAGAACACACTCACCCTCCAGCGGCTGCGGCAGCCACTCGGTTCCCGGAAGTCTTGCTGACCCATGGGAGATCAGTCCCTCATTGGCCGGATCGTCGAGATCCTTCTGGGTGATGGTCGAGTGGATCCAATCTCCTTGGACCCAACCTTGCGGCAGGCGAGACCACGATGAAGATCCACCCCGACTGGTCGCTCTCCCCTTTGCTTTCGCTGTCGCCGTCGCCTTCTTCGCTCGCTCCAAGGCCACCGTCTTCTCCTTCACCATCGTCGCCGGCGAGGCGTGCGAGGAGTGGATGGGCGGAGGTAAAAGCGGGCGCAGCGGGCGAGGTTGAGGAAGGTGGAGAGGGGAATGGAGACGCACTGTTCAAAAACCCCCGTCCGGCACCTTATATAAGGACACTTCTGAGTGGCTGACAGGTAGGCCCGGGCGATCCTGTCAAATCCCGAAATAGTCGCGTGCGCGATACGTGGCGAAAAAGGCGGCGCAGAAATCGAGGCGTCTTCGCCTTATCGCATCCGACTACCACGGTCCTCTCTGCTGTGCGCGCTTCCCAAAATTCGGATCCCACTAAATCTGCTAACAGCACAGCAACCTGTCAGACGGTAGATTTCCTACGATCCGTCGCTCGGAAGTCCACCAAGTTCAAAAGTTCACTCGACAGAGGAAAAGAAAGGATCAAGGTGACTGAAAGAAAAGTTGATGCCATCGCTAAAAAAGGTCATTGATCCAGAATGTGACATACTCAGAACACGGAAAACAGGTCGGAAAAATTATCAACTCCTTCCTCACTCAAACCTCGATCCATTCTGGGGCTAATGATGAAGTCATGTACCTAGGGTAGGGTCATGTACTTGTCTAAGGTACCCTACCCAAGGACATCTTTAGAAGAAGCTGCCTTCCAGTCGACCAAGAGGGATTCCACTCGACGGACTCGAAGACACTCGACCACTAGGAGATCAAGAGCCACTCTGTATCCAAACGGTCTGTAATTAAGTAGTCTTTATGGCCATGATGACACTTTATGTAAGGCGTTACAGGTAACGCTTGGCCTTATTGTACTTTAAACCCTCCGCTGCGTGGGCTGGCTGGGGTCTTGGCAGACACTATATAAGCCACCCCCTCCACTGGCAGAAGGGTTGGCACCCCTATAACTCATACGCTTATAATCCAGTCGACCGCCTCCGAGCTCCGAGACGTAGGGCTGTTACTTCCTCCGAGAAGGGCCTGAACTCATAAATCTCTTGCCTATACAACTACTCCACAGCTAGGATCTTGCCTCTCCATACCTACCCCCCATTCTACTGTCAGTCTTAGTACCACGACAGGCATTTCTGTCGAGTTGCTTGAGGAGGCACTTCTGCATGCAACGCTGAAACATGGCGCCGGCGTTTCTCAAGCCGAATGTCATGGTCAGGTAGCAGAAGGCTCCAAACGGCGTGATGAAGGCGGTCTTCAGCCTGTCGGTCGGGTTCAGCTTTATCTTGTGATAACCTGAGTATGCATCCAGAAAACTCAACAGCTCGCATCCGGCTGTGGAGTCTATTACTTGGTCTATCCTTGGTAAAGCAAACGGATCTTTGGGGCAGGCCTTGTTGAGGCTTGTATAGTCAATACACATACGCCACTGCTTGTTCTTCTTCAATACTAGGACTGGGTTGGCCAGCCACTCTGGGAAGAATACTTCCATGATGAATCCGGCTGCTAGGAGCCGGGCTATCTCTTCTCCAACAACTCTTCTCTTCTCTTCTGACAGGCGGCGCAAGGGTTGCCTGACCGGCTTGGCATCAGGTCGGATATGTAGCTTGTGCTCGGCGAAATCCGTCGGAACACCCGGCATGTCTTTGGGGGACCATGCAAAGATGTCCCGATTCTCACGGAGGAAATCGACGAGCTCGCTTTCCTATTTGCTGTCAAGGCATGTGCCTATGACAGCGTGCCTTTCCGGGTGCTCTGGGTCCAACGGTATTTTCTTTGTTTCCTTGGCCGGCTTGAACGAGCCCTCAGCCTTCGACTCCTGGGGTGCGGGTGACATTTCCGGCTTCTTGCCTGCCAACGCCACCACCCGGTCAAGGAGCCGCTTCTCGGCCGCAATCACGAGGGAGTCGGCCAGCCGGCTGCTATCTGCGGCCCAAGCGATCGACTTCTTGTAGTCTCCGACCACTGTCAGGATCCCCTTGGTACTCGGCATCTTCATCTTGAGGTAGGCGTAGTGGGGGACTGCCATGAATTTGGCCAGAGAAGGCCGGCCTAGCAGTGCATGGTAGGGGCTCTGAAGGTCCACCACTTTAAACCAAACTGGCTCTCGGCGAAAGTGATTCTTGTCTCCGAAGAGGACATCAATCTGGGTCTTGCCGATTGGTGAGTAGGAAAGGCCAGGGACTATGCCATGGAATACAGTCCGACTAGGGACGAGCTGCTTCTGCTTGATTCCCAACTTCTCCATTGTATCGCTGTATAGGATGTTGATGCTGCTGCCGCCATCTATCAAGACTCTGGAGAAACGGGCTGCTCGCCTCTCTATTGCAAGGGTTTCTTCTAGGACCAGGGCGTACGAACCAGGGGAAGGCATCACTTCCGGGTGGTCGGCCCTGCTCCAACTGATAGGCTTCTCGGACCAATGCATGAACTCTGGGGTGTTGGAGGCCACAACTTGCACTTCTTCTTGTTGTTGCCGTCTGCTGCGTATGTCATAGGTCACGCTAGTGAACACAACATATGCTCCATGTTCCTCCGGGTACTCGTCTTGTAAGGCGCCGACTGGACGGGCCGCCGGCTGCTGGGGCTGAGGAGGCGGCGGTCCGGCAGGCGGAGGAGGCAGGATTCCATCTCCCTTGGCAATTCTGGTGAGCCAGTGACACTTCCGAGTCGTGTGGTTGGAGGGCTTCGCACCGCTATGGAACTTGTAGGGTGCATCTAAGGTTTGCTCGTAAGAGAAGGCGGGCAACCAATTGGACTTGCCACCCTTCTGCCACTTGGGGGTTGGCTGCCCTTTTGGCTGCTGATCCTTGACCGTCGCCACCTGCCGGCTGGTGGAAGCCGGCTGGGTGGCCTTCCGCTTGTTATCAATTGGTTGTTGTCGCCGACTGGTGTTACCAGCTGGAGTCCGAGGTGCCTGAGGTGCCACCTTGCCGGACGCGTCAACCAGGATTTCCGCCTTCATGGATGAGTCGGGCGTGGCGTGCTTGTCGGCGATGACCAGTAGCTCATCGAGGGTCTTGGGCTCGTCGTAGAGGAGTCGATGCTTGAGGAGGGTGCCCTCTCGGCACCTGGCAGTAAAGTACTCGATTTCCTGCACCTCGTGCACGCCTTCGTAGGAATTGCGTAGCTCGGTCCAGCGCATGAGGTAGTCACGAGTTGACTCCGTGGGCCCTTGGACGCATAAGGAGAGCTGTCGGTTCTTGGGGGCTTGCTTGTAAGTGCTGGTGAAGTTGCGGATGAAGACCTCAGTGAAATCAACCCAGCTGTTGATGCTGCGGGGCTTCAGGCTGTTGAGCCACGTCCGGGCAGTCCCGTGAAGCATGAGCGGGACGTACTTCACGGCAACGCGCTTGTTGCCGTTTGCTATGCTGATGGATGTGGAGTAGTCAACCAGCCAGTCGTCCGGTTTCACGGAGCCGGTGTATTTGGGCGTGTCTCGTGGGAGGGTGAACCCCTTGGGGAAGGGCTCATCGCGGATTTGAGGGCCGAAGCAGGGCGGGCCCAGCGCATCTTCTTCTTCAAGCACCAGGGATCGGTTGAGACGATCGATCCGGTGGCGAGCATCATTCTCTCTGACTCCCTCCCGGCGGCCAAGGCGGTCGCCGAGTGTCGGGTGCGTGACAGGAGGCGGAGTGGGGTATCTCGCTCCACGAGGCGGGGGAGGCGGCAGGTCGCCTTGCCGCTCTACTGCATGAGGGCGGCCTTCCTCGTCCCGCTTGACGGAGATGCATGTCCGACTGCGGCTAGCAGCCGGCTCATTGCCCTTTCCTCCACGGGTGCCACCAGTCAGCGTCCGGGAGGTCGCCCCATGATCTCGGCGTGGGGGCGGCTCGTTGTTTCGTTTGGCTAGGTCTTCAGCGCGGCAGGCGGCCTCATGCTGTGCGGCAGCCGCGTCCTGGAGCTGCTGGACTCGCTCCGTCATGTGGCGGAGCTCGTCGCCGTTGTACTTGTTCAGCTCATCCGTTACCGACTAGGCAGCCCGGATGTTCTCTGGAGGCGGCCAACACTCTCGATAAGCTGGAGGCGGCGTGCCTCCAGCACCTCAGCATCTGCGCCCTCGGGAATGGGCGCCGTGAGGTCGCGCAGGGTGGCCTCGAGGGGATCTTGGGCACGCCCGTCCGAGTGCTCCTCGCTGTTGATGATGAGTACCTCCGTGACGGTGCTCCCGCCGCTGTACTCGCGAGGAGGCGGCTCATCGTAGACCACCACGTTGGTGGGGAACGCGTCGAGCGACGCCGTGTCGGAGTCGACGATCATCGGATCGGTCGAGCCCACGGACTCCAGGTCCACAGCGGGCTCATTGGTGACATGGAGCTGGTCAAGGAGGCTAACGAGGCAACTCTCAGGGCAGCTTGTGCCCGCGTTAGAGGCCGGCAAGTCGGAGAGGTCGATCTCCCCGACGAGGTCAGCAAGGCAACTCGCCGCGCAGGCAATCTCCGCGCCATGCAGCGAGTCGAGGCTGACGCCGTCGGGCGTGCTGGGCTAGCTTCGCTCGCCAGGAAGGAACAGGGTTCCCATCCAGAGCAGGTCTCCGAGAGACGGTGCACCTCGCCCCAGGTGGACGCCAAATGTCGGCAGTTGGGTGCGACATATGCCAATCGATGGCTTATCATGGTGGGAGCGAGTAGAACGTCGCCGGTGCCTGGAAGCGGGATAAGGCGTAGACACGAATGCTGGCGTACTTTACCCAGGTTCGGGGCTCTCCTAGGAGATAACACCCCTAGTCCTGCCCTGCGGGGTCTCCGCATGATCAATAAGGCACAAGTGATACAATGTGCTCCTCGAGCTGTTTTGCTAGAGGCAAAGGGAGGCAAGGCTAGCTCTCTTCCTGCTCTAGGGGGTGGCTAGTTCTAATCAGGTGGGAACCCTTTGCATGGGTGGCCTAGGGGGTTTATATAGGCCTACCCCCCAGGGGTACAATGGTAATCTGGCCGGCTGCTGGGCCCGGCTGTCAGTGTCTTTAGCCTCCGGCTTCTCCGCCGACACCTCGGGCCCACCGCCTGGTGGGCCCCGCCGACTAGTTGGTGGCTGTTCACTGTAGCCGTGTTGTTGGTGACGGGGGCTTCGTCATCCTAGCGTGGCTACAGTCCCGCCGCCTGGTGGGAGGACACTGTAGTCACACCTGGTCCTATCAGTTTAATGGCGTGCCCGCCTCTGGACGATGGTCGGCCGCCTGCTGGGGGCCGGCCCCTCTCTAATCTGCCTGGTTGAGCTTCCGTCGTGTTCCTTGGGGTCACTGCCCGATAGGGCCCGCCTCTGGCAGGCCGTACCGACAGGCCGTCGTGGGGAACAGGGCTCCGCCTGCCCGGAGCGACGTCAGGGTAGATACGGCATAGTGCTCCGTCGTGAGGAGATCTCCGTCTGTACGGAGCACTATAGCCACGCCTGTCTCGAGCGTGGTAGGCGACGTGCTTCACTGTAGCCATGCTTTGACTTATACTCTTGATGGGGGCTCGGCCGCACCGTAGTCGTGAGGTGGCCGCCCGCCCGTTGCCGCCCTCTCTGGAAGGCGGCCGCCAGGAGCCGGCCACTCGGAGCACCGTAGTCTTGGGTCACCCGCCCTCTGGCAGCCAACCGCTGAGCCAGCCGGCCCCAGAGGGAGGAGTTTCAGCTTGGGGCCCAGCTAGGCGGAGCTGGCCCAAAGTCTCGATAAACCTAGGGACTCAGGTGAGCCTACCCGTGGCCCATTACACCGACAGGGGTGTTGCACATCCGCGATGTGGAGGGACAAAGGCGTACCGGAAGCGTGGAGACAAAGCTCGAAGCCATGTGATGGTGGAGCGTGGACTCAACGCCAACCAGATGATGATCACAGAGTTCACGAACAACCACAAGCTAGATGCCAAGATCATTGGGGAGACCATCTTTAAGCTTCAAGAGAAAATCGAGCACCTCCAAGCCCAGATCTATGACCTACAAAACCAAAACTGTGAGTATGAATATAGAGTCAAGAGGATGAGTTTGGATGCAGATTTGAGGATCCCGGAGACTCGATCATCCTTCTATGATGGTGAGCCTATGCCTTGGAAGATGGACGACAAGCCTACATCATCAACAACTCCTACTTCACCACCTCCGAGGACATAATTACATGGGTATGGGCACTCCCCTTGGCGACTTCCAAGCTTGGGGGAGGTGCCCCGGTATCGTATCACCATCACACTCCTATCTTTACCGTTTTACTTAGTTCGATCCTTTAAGTAATATCTTGATCTAGTAGATTGAAGTTTTGGTTTGAATTAGTTTGAGTTTTGCTTTGTGATCTCTTTATGTAATTGAGTCCATGAGCTATCTATAATAAAGATTAGTGTTGAGTCAAGGGCTTTGCTATCTTGCTATGATCTTGAGAAAGTAGAAAGAACAAAAAGAAAAAGGAGTTCATATTGATCTTATGGATAGTAATGACTTCACACATAAAAAGTATGAGGCATTAAAGTTGTTGAGAGTTGATAAACTTAGTTTTGGTCATCGTTGCAATTAATAGGAAGTAATAAGGAAAGAGAGGTTTTCACATACAAATATACTATCTTGGGCATCTTTTATGATTGTGAGCACTCATTAAGTATGACATGCTAAAAGAGTTGACGTTGGACAAGGAAGACAACGTAGTGGTTTATGTTTCCTCACATCTCAGTTAAAGTATATTGTCATTGATCTTCCCAACATGTTGAGCTTTCCTTTCCCCCTCATGCTAGCCAAAATTCCTTGCACCAAGTAGAGATACTACTTGTGCTTCCATAAATCCTTAAACCCGGTTTTGCCATGAGAGTCCACCATACCTACCTATGGATTGAGTAAGATCCTTCAAGTAAGTTGTCATGTTGCAAGCAATAAAAATTTCTCTCTAAATATGTATGATCTATTAGGGTGAAGAAAATAAGCTTTATACGATCTTGTTATGGAAGCAACAAAAGCGATGGACTGCATAATAAAGGTCCATATACAAGTGGCAATATAAAGTGACATTCTTTTGCCCTAAGATTTTGTGCATCCAACCCTAAAAGCACATGACAACCTCTGCTTCCCTCTGCGAAGGGCCTATCTTTTACTTTATGTTTTTACTTTATGGTTGAGTCAAGGTGATCTTCACCTTTCCCTTTTCATTTTATCCTTTGGCAAGCTCCTCGTGTTTGAAAGATCTTGATATATATATCCATTGGATGTAAGTTAGCATGAATTATTATTGTTGATATCACCCAAAGGTGAATACGTTGGGAGGCAACACAATAAGCCCCTATCTTTCTCAGTGTCCGGTTGAAACTCCATAACCACAAGTATTGCATGAGTGTTAGCAATTGTAGAAGACTATATGATAGTTGAGTATGTGGACTTGCTGAAAAGCTCTATTCTTGACTCTTTCTGATGTTATGATAAATTTCAATTGCTTCGGTGACTGAGATTATAGTTTGTTAGTTCCAAATGAAGTTTATGAACCATACTTGACATTGTGAATTGATTGTTACTTGAGCATAAGAAATCATATGACAAAATCTATATATGTTGTTGTTATAAGAATGATCATGATGCCTTCATGTCCGTATTTTATTTTTATCGACACCTCTATCTCTAAACATGTGGACATATTTCTCAATTTCGGCTTCCACTTGAGGGCAAGCGAGGTCTAAGCTTGGGGGAGTTGATACGTCCATTTTGCATCATGCTTTTATATCAATATTTATTGCATTATGGGCTATTATTACACGTTATCTCACAATACTTATGGCTATTCTCTCTTATTTTACAAGGATTACCATGAAGAGGGAGAATGCCGGCAGTTGGAATTTTGGCTGGAAAAGGAGCAAATATTGGAAACCTATTCTGCACAGCTCCAAAAATCCTGAAACTCCACGGAAGTTATTTTTGTAATTAATAAGAATTATTGAGCGAAGAAAACACCAGAGGGGGCCCACACCCTGGCCAGGAGGGTGGGGGCGCGCCCACCCCTACTGGGCACGCTCCCTATCTCTTGGGCCCTCTGGTGGCCCTCCGGTGCCCATCTTCTGCTATATGAAGGCTTTTACCCTGGAAAAAATCATAAGCAAGCTTACGAGACGAAACTCCGCCGCCACTAGGCGGAACCTTGGCGGAACCAATCTAGGGCTCCGGCGGAGCTGTTCTGCCGGGGAAACTTCCCTCCGGGAGGGGGAAAACATCACCATCGTCATCACCAATGATCCTCTCATCGGGAGGGGGTCAATCTCCATCAACACCTTCACCAGCACCATCTCCTCTCAAAACCCTAGTTCATCTCTTGTATCCAATCTGGTATCAAAACCACAAATTGGTACCTATGGGTTGCTAGTAGTGTTGATTACTCCTTGTAGTTGATGCTAATTGGTTTACTTGGTGGAAGATCATATGTTCAGATCCTTAATGCATATTAATACTCCTCTGATTATGAACATGAATATGCTTTGTGAGTAGTTACGTTTGTTCCTGAGGACATGGGTGAAGTCTTGCTATTAGTAGTCATGTGAATTTGGTATTCGTTCGATATTTTGATGAGATGTATGTTGTCTCTCCTCTAGTGGTGTTATGTGAACGTCGACTACATGACACTTCACCATTATTTGGGCCTAGAGGAAGGCATTTGGAAGTAATAAGTATATGATGGGTTGCTAGAGTGACAGAAGCTTAAACCCTAGTTTATGCGTTGCTTCGTAAGGGGCTGATTTGGATCCATATGTCTAATGTTGTGGTTAGGTTTATCTTAATACTTCTTTTGTAGTTGCGGATGCTTGCAATAGGGGTTAATCATAAGTGGGATGCTTGTCCAAGAAAAGGCAGTACCCAAGCACCGGTCCACCCACATATCAAATTATCAAAGTACCGAACGCGAATCATATGAGCGTGATGAAAACTAGCTTGACGATAATTCCCATGTGTCCTCGGGAGCGCTTTTCTCATTATAAGAAATTGTCCAGGCTTGTCCTTTGCTAAAAAAAGGATTGGGCCACCTTGCTGCACTTTATTTACTTTCATTGCTTGTTACCCGCTACAAATTATCTTATCACAAAACTATCTGTTACCTACAATTTTAGTGCTTGCAGAGAAAACCTTACTGAAAACCGCTTGTCATTTCCTTATGCTCCTTGTTGGGTTCGACACTCTTACTTATCGAAAGGACTACGATAGATCATATACTTGTGGGTCATCACATATGCAAGGAAGAAGAAACAGACGATAGCAATCTCAACATGACGAGAGGTAATTTAGTAAGATAAAAATTTCTACGGCCATATTTTCCTCTCACTATAATTACATGTAGGATCATAGGAAAATTCAACAAAATATCTATCACATAACATGATCTAACACGATCCAAATGCATGTGAATTTGACACTCTTCCAAAATAGTGGGATTATCATTAACTAAAGTCATGACCTCTCCAAACCCACTTTTATAAAAAAATCATAAGATTGAAAATTCTCCAAGTATGTGGGATCTAAAGTTGACACTCTTCCAAACCCACTTTCAATAATATTGCAAACACTATTATCAATCTCATATTGATCATGGGGCTTAAATAAGTTTTCAAGATCATAAGAAACATCATCACCCCAATCATGATCATTGCAACAAGTAGTAGACATAGAAAAACTAGCATTCCCCAAGCTTAGGGTTTTGCATATTATTAGCACAATTGACATAAATAGAATTTGTAGTAAAATCATTGCAATCATGCTTTTCATCAAAGGGACTATCAAGTATGGGCGTAGTAGCAACAATCTCACGATTAACATAAGGAACTATAGCAAATTTGGCTTCAAAAATATTGGCATCATGGCCACAAGAATAGCAAGCATCATGTTCATCAAGGGAAATTTCAATCAAATCATCGGAATCATCATTATCTATAGATTCATGCATATCATTATTTACTTCCAAAGCAACGGTCATTCTCTCAATAAATTCTTTGACATAGACATTATGAGCATAGTTTTCATAGCAATATTTAATTATGTCAAAATTTTCAGATTCGTAGAGAGTAATGCCATACTTTTCAATCAAATTCTTCAATTTGGTCGATATCATGGTAACTGTAAACACCCTTTGCATAAGAAGATAAGATTTAATTATCATTAAACTCACATAGGTGGGGAGGTGTTTTTAGGGTTCTTAGAGCAATAAGTAAAATCATAAATTTCACAAAGATTCCAAGCATAACACATCGATCTATTTATTTGATCCCATAAGAGTCTCCCTTTTTCAGACAAACGGTGACGCACAAAATGAGCATGCTCATCTAAAGATTTCCCATCAACTAGGCTAGTTGGGGTTTCAGCACGAGCGCATAAGGATCGAAGATGATCCAAGTAGAACACTTTAAGTGGATCCATATCAATAGATTTAGTAAGCAAAGATGCAAGCACATAGAAGGCACATGGAGACACAAGCAAACAAAAGATCAAACAAAAGAAGGGCGAATAAAACGGCAAGGGTGAAGTGGGGAGAGGAAAACGAGAGGCAAATGGCAAATAATGTAATGCGAGGGAGATGAGTTTGTGATGGGTACTTGGTATGACTTGACTTGAGCGAAGACCTCCCTGGTAACGGCGCCAGAAATCCTTCTTGCTACCTCTTGAGCACTGCGTTGGTTTTCCCTTGAAGAGGAAAGGGTGATGCAGCAAAGTAGCATAAGTATTTCCCTCAGTTTTTGAGAACCAAGGTATCAATCCAGTAGGAGGCTCCTCAAAAGTCCCTCGTACCTACACAAACAAACAAGAACCTCGCAACCAACGCAATAAAGGGGTTGTCAATCCCTTCACGGTAACTTGTGAAAGTGAGATCTGATAGAGATAATAAGATAAGATAAATATTTTTGGTATTTTTATGATATAGATTGGAAAGTAAAAGATGCAAATAAAAGTAGATGGAAAACATATATGATAAAAGATAGAGCCGAGGCCATAGGTTTCACTAGTGGCTTCTCTCAAGATAGCATAAGTATTACGGTGGGTGAACAAATTATTGTCGAACAATTGATAGAAAAGTGCATAGTTATGAGAATATCTAGGCATGATCATGTATATAGGCATCACGTCCACAACAAGTAGATTGAAACGATTCTGCATCTACTACTATTGCTCCGCACATCGACCGACTCCTCCCTGCATCTAGAGTATTAACTTCACAAGAACAGACTAACGGATTAAGCAAGATGGCATGATGTAGAGGGATAAACTCAAGCAATATGATATAAACCCCATCTTTCTATCCTCAATGGCAACAATACAATACGTGTCTTGCTGCCCCTGCTATCAGTGGGAAAGGACACCGCAAGATTGAACCCAAAGCTAAGGACTTCTCCCATTGCAAGAAAGATCAATCTAGTAGGCCCAACCAAACTGATAATTCGAAGAGACTTGCAAAGATAACCAATCACACATAAAAGAATTCAGAGAAGATTCAATTATTTCTTATAGATAAACTTGATCATAAACCCACAATTCATTGGATCTCGACAAACACACCGCAAAAAGAGTTACATCAAATGGATCTCCAAGAAGATCAAGGAGAACTTTGTATTGAGATTCAAAGAGAGAGAAGAAGCCATCTAGCTAATAACTATGGACCTGAAGGTCTGTGGTAAACTACTCACAACTCATCGGAGAGGCCTTGGAGATGATGTAGAGGCCCTCTGTGGTTGATTCCCCCTCCGATGGAGCCGGCGAAGGCTCCAAGATGGGATCTCGCGGATACAGAAGGTTGCGACGGTGGAAATAGTTTTTTGTGGTGTTCCTGGATGTTTTCGGGGTACGTGGATATATATAGGGGGAAGAGGTAGGTCGGTTGAGCCATGAGGGGCCCACAAGGGTGGGGGCGCACCGGGCACCCTCGTGGCCGCCTTGTTTGCTGCTTGACATTCACTCCAAGTCTCCTGGATTCGTTTGTTCCAAAAAGATCACTCCCGAAGGTTTCATTCCGTTTGGACTCTGTTTGATATTCCTTTTCTTCGAAACACTGAAATAGGCAAAAATACAACAATTCGGGCTGGGCCTCCGGTTAGTAGGTTAGTCCCAAAAATGATATAAAAGTGTAGAGTAAAGCCCATAAACATCCAAAACGGGTAATATAATAGCATGGAACAATCAAAAATTATAGATACGTTGGAGACGTATCAGTAATCCTTCACCACTAGTACTTCCTCATGAACAACTCCTGGTAGGGAATTTACCTGAGTCCTCCTCGGCGCATGCCTAGACACATACTTGATCCTCTTTCCTTCTAGGGTGGTGAGTAGAATTGATTTACTGGTGCAATCAATGTTTCCTTCAAACTTGGATAGCCAATCCATGCCTAGGATCACGTCCAATCCTTCTGACTCTAGGACAATAAGGTCGATGGGGAAAACATGTTTACCTATGGTTACTGGCAACTGATAGCATCCCCTACTAGCCATATATTGCGCTCCTGGGGAACTTACTAACATAGGTGACTTAAGAGCTATGGTTGGCGATATACATTATCCACAAATCCCCTTGATATGAATGAATGAGATGCACCAGTATCGAAAAGAACAAGTGTTGTAAATGCATTAATCAAAAACTTACCGACAACTGCGTCAGGGCTGCTCCTCAATCTCCTCCACACTGACGTGGTTCACCTGACCTCTATTGAAGGGGTTGGGCTTCTTTACAGAACTTCCGTTGCCATTTCCATTCTTTGCTTCAGAACATTCATTGGTGTAGTGTCCGATCTTCCCGCACTTGAAACAAGTAAGGTGACTCAGATCCTTCTTGGCGGGTGTCGCGGGGTTGGAACGGTTTTGGTTGTTGCTTCCTCCATTCCCATTGCCATTCTTAGGGACACTGTGCTTTTGTGAACTTCCTCCATTGTGTGTATGCCCTCCATTGTTATGACCTCCATGGTTATGAGTATGTCCTCCCGAATACGGGGAATAGCGGGGCTTCTGGGGAGCTCCAGAAGTGTACCTCCCCTGTCCATACTTCCTCTTGTGATTTTCAATCTGTTGCTGCTTGCCTTCTATCATGAGGGCCTTGTCTACCAACTCTTGGTAGTTGTTGAAAGTTGCCACCATCTACTGCATGCTTAGCTGATCATTGAGTCCCTCAAGAAACTTCTCCTGCTTTGCGGCATCTGTGTCCACATCATCTGGGGCATAACATGCTAACTTGTTGAAATCATCCACATACTATCCCACTGTACGATTCCCTTGGCGCAATTTGCGAAACTCACGCTTCTTCAAACTCATAGCTCCAGCTGACACATGTGTGGTGCGGAAAGCCTACTGAAACTGATCCCATGTAACTATAGCTATGGGGTAAATGGTGGTGAAATTCTCCCACCAAGATGCTGCGGGTCCATCAAGCTGATGTGCGGCAAAGCACACTCTCTCTGCATCTGTGCATCCGGCAATGGTCAGCTCTCTTCCAATCTTGCGGAGCCAATCATCTGCAACAATCGGCTCGGTGCTACTAGAGAACACCGATGGATTCAAGCTCAGAAAACGGGCTAGGTTGTCAACAGGGGGTGGTGGGGATGGGTTGTTGTTGTTGTTGCCTTGGTTTTGATTCTGATTCTGGACTAACATTTGCATCAAGGCATTCTGCTACTGAATCAAATGGGTGAGCTCCGGTGGGAACACGAATCCGGTGTCACATCACGGAGGCATCTGATGGGTTAGAAGGGGTGAGAAAACAGAATATAATAAGGTATAAGAGGGATTTCACTACTCATATGTATATGAGGCAAATACAGTCAATTCACTTCATTCAATATCAAACAAGGTTCACACAAACGATCTAAACTGTGATTACAAAACGATCGAAGCTAACTACTTGGGAGAATACTACTATTAACTTGGTGGTCGTCTAGAAATTTTGATCGGTGGAAGACTCCATAATATCTGCTCCAGCTTCGTCTACGTAGTCATCATCACTGTCATCATTTGCATCACTGTCCGTGTCGGTGTCGTCCAAGATGATGTAGTCCTCCGAACGGATCTCCACTTCAGGTTCTCGCTTCTGGTTCTCCATGGGTAGTCCTAGCTTCCTCTTCAGGTCTTCATGCTTCTCCAGTAGTACAGTAATTTCTTCCTCATATCCATCGCGTGTCGACTTGAGTTCCTCTTCTAGCTCGATATTCCTCTACATCGACTTCTTGGCCTTCTTCATGATAGAGCACATCTGGTTCTCATATCGACGAATGTGCTGATCCATCTCTTGAATGTAAGCTGCAATTGATACATCCTTCCTAGTAAGAATAATCTCCCATTCCTCGTCTCGGCGCCCACATATCTGATAGACGGTGTCTTCAAGATCCTTGTGGTAAACCTCGCAAATGCCTCCAAAAGTGATGTGAGCTGCCATGCTCTTTCCCAAGTTCCAGCTTGGTGCATCAAGGAAAAAATCAATGGGCTCCGTTGTTGGCTTAAACGTCCTCCCAGGTACATGAACTTTGATCCTCTAGCGCTCCTCTTCCGGTAAAGTTGCAGAGAAGGTTCTAGTGAAGCTTGGTAGTCCGATGTTCAGGTACTTAGTGACTTCCTTCAAGGGTCGTCCGGAAGGGGTGTCGTCATCCGACTGAGTGAACTTGTTCCTGGGGTCTGCCATCTATAGAGTAGAAATAGAGGAGAATTAGAAATGAGCAAAGAAGAGTATCATGTGGCTTTTCCTAGTGATCGCATCCTACAGTCAGCATATGCTCTAATACCATCTTGTAGCGACCACGATCCCAATGGACCAAAGTCTCTATGCTTAAGTGTCATCCCTGGATCGGTAATGCTGACACACACAATACTCGAAGATTTATAACATAGTTCAATCACACACTTATTACAACGAGGTCCTCATAAAGAGTACCTATTACACAAATAAAATGGCTGAAGGGCATCTAAACTAAATAACTGCGAAAGCTTCGAAGGTAAATGAGTCCATCAACTCCAATGGCATAGCTGAGTGCATGACAACGACCTAGCACACCATATTCGTCGTCAGAAAAGTCTGCAACATGGGACGTTGCAGCCATGTAGGTCAGCACATTGAATATGCTGGCAGAGTTACACTATAAAGCAATGAATGCAAGAACTATATCTACATGCATATTTGGCTGGTGGAGGCTCTAAGTTTAATGTTTTGCATAGAACCAATGTTTCCCTACAACAAAGGAATAAATTTTATTTACTACAAAGTTAAACCAATATTTGAGAAGGTTCCTCCAACTCAAATCCTAACATTAACCAAGAATCATCATTAAACCCAATTCAGTTAATTAAATAATGTCGAGATCAACAATAATATCCACTTCTAGATACTCAAGATGTCCATCACCGTGGACACGGCTAACAATGATTAGTTTATACACTGCAGAGGTTGCACACTTTTCCCCACAAGACTCGACCGCATCCTGATACGTCTCCAACGTATCTATAATTTTTGATTGCTCCATGCTAATTTATCTATTGTTTTGGACTATAATGGGCTTTATTTTCCACTTTTATATTATTTTTGGGACTAACCTATTAACCGGAGGCCCAGCCCAGAATTGCTGTGTTTTGCCTTTTTCAGTATTTCGAAGAAACAGAATATCAAACGGAGTCCAAACAGAATGAAACCTTCGGGAACGTGATCTTCTCACCGAACGTGATCCAGGAGACTTGGACCCTACTCCAAAAGCTCCAAAGGCGGTCACGAGGGTGGAGGGCGCCCCCCTACCTCGTGGGCCCCCTGACGCTCCACCGACGTACTCCTTCCTCCTATATATACCTACGTACACCCAATAGACCAGAAGAGGAGCCAAAAACCTAATTCCACCGCCGCAACTTTCTGTATCCACGAGATCTCATCTTGGGGCCTGTTCCAGAGCTCCTCCGGAGGGGGCATCTACCACGGAGGGCTTCTACATCAACACCATAGCCCCTCCGATGAAGTGTGAGTAGTTTACTTCAGACCTTCGGGTCCATAGCCAGTAGCTAGATGGCTTCTTCTCTCTTTTTAGATCTCAATACAATGTTCTCCCCCTCTCTCGTGGAGATCTATTCGATGTAATCTTCTTTTTGCGGTGTGTTTGTTGAGACCGATGAATTGTGGGTTTATGATCCAGCTTATCTATGAATAATATTTGAATCTTCTCTGAATTCTTTTATGTATGATTGAGTTATCTTTGCAAGTCTCTTCGAATTATCCGTTTGGTTTGGCCAACTAGAGTGGTAGTTCTTGCAATGGGAGAAGTGCATGGCTTTGGGTTCAATCTTGCGGTGTCCTTACCCAGTGATAGAAAGGGTTGCAAGGCACGTATTGTATTGTTTCCATCGAGGATAACAAGATGGGGTATTTATCATATTGCATGAATTTATTCCTCTACATCATGTCATCTTGCTTAAGGCGTTACTCTGTTTTTAACTTAATACTCTAGATGCATGCTGGATAGCGGTCGATGAGTGGAGTAATAGTAGTAGATGCAGAATCGTTTCGGTCTACTTGTCTCGGACGTGATGCCTATATACATGATCATACCTAGATAACCTCATAACTATGCTCAATTCTGTCAATTGCTCAACAGTAATTTGTTCACCCACCGTAGAATACTTATGCTCTTGAGAGAAGCCACTAGTGAAACCTATGGCCCCCGGGTCTATTCTCATCATATTAATCTCCATCACTTTATTTACTTGCTTTGCCTTTACTTTCTACTTTGCATCTTTATACCAAAAATACCAAAAATATTATCTCTATCAGATCTCACTCTCGTAAGTGACCGTGAAGGGATTGACAACCCCTAATCGCGTTGGTTGCGAGTAGCTATCGTTTTGTGCAGGTACGAGGGACTTGCGCGTGACCTCCTACTGGATTGATACCTTGGTTCTCAAGAACTGAGGGAAATACTTACGCTACTGTGCTGCATCATCCTCTCCTCTTCGGGGAAAACCAACGCAAGCTCGAGACGTAGCAAGAAGGATTTCTGGCGCCGTTGCCGGGGAGGCTTACGCAAAAGTCAACATACCAAGTACCCATGAAAATCCCTATCTCTCGCATTACATTATTTGCCATTTGCCTCTCGTTTTCCTCTACCCCACTTCACCCTTGCCGTTTTATTCGCTCTCTCTTTCCCAATCTCCTCCTCTCTTTCCGTTGCCTTTTCCTCGACCTTTTGTTTGCTCATGTGTTAGTTTGCCTATTTGTTGCGATGGCTCTACCTAGATTTGGTGACCTTCACCTTAAAATGCTAGAGGAGATCGAAAGCAATGTTAGAAAATTTATGGTTTTGCAATTTGAGCACAATAATTTCTTTAGAAATGAACTTAAGGAACAAAAAAGTTTTATGAGCTTTATGAATAAAGAACTCGATGATATGTCTAAAGAATTTGATGGTATAAGGGCCCAAATTGCTCGTCTTGAAAAGATGACCGTTGAAATTTCGAATATGCAAGCTACCTTAGTCAATAAGATGGCCGCTAAACCGAATTCCTATGAAAATCAAGATGAAGATCTAAAAGTTATTGATGTGTCCCCCATTAAATCTTTGTTTTGCAATATGAATCTTGATGAATCTGAATATTATCTTCCTTTACCGAGAAGGCGTTCTAAGAATTCGGAGTTTCTAGATCTTGATGATGAAATTGATGAAAGTGGGATTGAAATAAATAGAAACCGTGATGTTGCTAAACCCACTATTTTGGATCTCAAGGAATTTAATTATGAAAATTGCTCTTTGATTGGTTGTATTTCCTTGTTGCAATCCGTGCTAGAATCTCCTCATGCTTATAGTCAGAATAAGGCCTTTACCGAACATATTGTTGATGCCTTGATGCAATCTTATGAAGAAAAACTTGAGATGAAAGTTTCTATCCCTAGAAAACTCTATGATGAGTGGGAACCTACTATTAAAATTAAAATTAAAGACTTTGAGTTTCATGCTTTATGTGATTTGGGTGCTAGTGTCTCTACTATTCCCAAAACTTTATGTGATTTGCTAGATTTCCGTGATTTTGATGATTGCTCTCTAAACTTGCATCTTGCAGATTCCACTATTAAAAAACCTATGGGAAGAATTAATGATGTTCTCATTGTTGCAAATAGGAATTATGTGCCCATAGATTTTATCGTTCTTGATATAGATTGCAATCCCTCATGTCCTATTATTCTTGGTAGACCTTTCCTTAGAACGATTGGTGCAATTATTGATATGAAGGAAGGGAATATTAGATTGCAATTTACCTTAAAGAAGGGTATGGAACACTTCCCTAGAAATAAAATAAAATTACCATATGAATCTATTATGAGAGCCACTTATGGATTGCCTACCAAAGATGGCAATACCTAAATCTATCCTTGCTTTTATGCCTAGCTAAGGGCGTTAGACGATAGCGCTTGTTGGGAGGCAACCCAATTTTATTTTGTTTTTTTGTTTTTGCTTCTGTTTAGGAATAAATAATCCATCTACCTTCTGTTTGGATGTGGTTTTATATTTTAATTAGTGTTTGTGCCAAGTAGGACCTATAGGATAACCTACGATGATAGTTGATTTGATTCTGCTGAAAAACAGAAATTTTGCGCGCACGAATTTAGTTATGATAAATCACAGGAACGTGCTTTTGCGTTGATTCTTCTTGCTTCTGATCAATAAAAAAATTGTACAGGACTTCCTATTTTGGTAGAATTTTTAGAGTTCCAAAAGTTTGCGTTAGTTACAGATTGCTACAGACTGTTCTGTTTTTGACAGATTCTATTTTTCGTGTGTTGTTTGCTTATTGATGAATCTATGGCTAGTAAAATAGTTTATGATCCATAGAGAAGTTGGAATACAGTATGTTTAACACCAATATAAATAAAGAATGAGTTCATTACAGTACCTTGAAGTAGTCTTTTGTTTTCTTTCTCTAACGGAGCTCACGAGATTTCTGTTGAGTTTTGTGTTGTGAAGTTTTCAAGTTTTGGGTGAATTTTTTTGATGGATTATGGAACAAGGAGTGGCAAGAGCCTAAGCTTGGGGATGCCCATGGCACCCCAAGATAATCCAAGGACACCAAAAAGTCAAAGCTTGGGGATGCCCCGGAAGGCATCCCCTCTTTCGTCCACTTCCATCGGTAATTTACTTGGAGCTATATTTTTATTCACCAACATGATATGTGTTTTGCTTGGAGCGTCTTGTATTATTTGTATCTTTGTTTTTTAGTCTACCACAATAATCCTTGCTGTACACACCTTTTGGGAGAGCCATACATGAATTGAAATTTGTTAGAATGCCCTATGTGCTTCACTTATATCTTTTGAGCTTGATAGTTTTGCTCATAGCGCTTCGCTTATATCTTTTGAGCGTGATAATTTTTGCTCTAGTGCTTCACTTAGATTTTTTTGAGCACGGTGGTGGATTTGTTTTAAAGAAACTTGATCTCTCATGCTTCACTTAGATTATTTTGAGAGTCGTTAATAGCATGGTAATTTGCTTAATGTTAATATACTTGGTATTCAAGATATGTGAAACTTTCTTTTGAGTGCGTTGAATACTAAGATAAGTTTGATGCTTGATAATTGTTTTGAGATATGGAGGTGATAATATCAAAGTCGTGCTAGTTGGGTGATTATGAATTTGAGAAATACTTGTGTTGAAGTTTGCAAGTCCCGTAGCATGCACGTATGGTTAAAGTTGTGTAACAAATTTGAAACATGAAGTGTACCTGGCTTGTGCATCCTTATGAGTGGCGGTCGGGGACGAGCGATGGTCTTTTCCTACCAATCTATCCCCCTAGGAGCATGCGCGTAGTACTTGATTTTTTATGACTTCTAAATTTTTGCAATAAGTATATGAGTTCTTTTGATTAATGTTGAGTCCATGGATTATACGCACTCTCACCTTTCCGCCTTTGCTAGCCTCTTTGGTACCGTGCATTGCCTTTTCTCACCTTGAGAGTTGGTGCAAACTTCGCCAGTGCATCCAAACCCCGTGATACGATACGCTCTATCACACATAAACCTCCTATTATCTTCCTCAAAACAGCCACCATACCTACCTATCATGGCATTTCCATAGCCATTCCGAGATATATTGCCATGCAACTTCCACCATCATCATCCTAACATGCATTACTTTTGTCATATTGCCATTGCATGATCTTGTAGTTTACATCGTATTTGTGGCAAAGCCACCATGCATTCTTTTCCATACATGTCACTCTTGATTCATTGCACCATTCCGGTACACCGCCGGAGGCATTCATATAGAGTCATATCTTGTTCTAAGCTTCGAGTTGTAATCCTTATGTTGTAATCAATAGAAGTGTGATGATCATCATTATTAGAGCATTGCCAAAAAAAGGCCAAAATAAAAAAAGGAAAGGCCCAAAAAAAGAAAAGAAAAGAAAAGGGCAATGCTACTATCTCTTTTTCCACACTTGTGCTTCAAAGTAGCACTTTGTTCTTCATGTAGTGAGTCTCATATATTGTGCTTCAAAGTAGCACCATGTTTTTCATATAGTGAGTCTCATAAGTTGTCTTGTTCATACTAGTGGGAATTTTTCATTATAGAACTTGGCTTGTATATTCCTACGATGGGCTTCCTCAAAATGCCCTAGGTCTTCATGAGCAAGCAAGTTGGATGCACACCCACTAGTTTTCTTTTGTTGAGCATTCATAGCTCTAGTGCATCCGTTGCATGGCAATCCCTACACCTTGCATTAACATCAATCGATGGGCATCTCCATAGCTCATTGATTAGCCTCGTTGATGTGAGACTTTCTCCTTTTTTGTCGTCTCTGCACAATCCCCCTCATCATATTCTATTCCACCCATAGTGCTATATCCATGGCTCATGCTCATGTATTGCGTGAAGGTTGAAAAAGTTTGAGATTATTTAAGTATGAAACAATTGCTTGGCTTTTCATCGGGGGTATAGAAGTTGGGAACATCTTTGTGTGACGAAAATGAAGCATAGCCTAACTATATGATTTTGTAGGGATGAACTTTCTTTTGCCATGTTATTTTGAGAAGACATGATTACTTTGATTAGTATGCTTGAAGTATTATTATTCTTATGTCAATATGAACTTTTGTCTTGAATCTTTCGGATCTGAATATTCATACCATGATTAAGAAGATTTACATTGAAATTATGCCAAAGTATCACTCCGCATCAAAAATTCTCTTTTTATCATTTACCTACTCGAGGACGAGCCGGAATTAAGCTTGGGGATGCCTGATACATCTCCAACATATCTATAATTTTTGATTGCTCCATGCTACTTTATCTATTGTTTTGGACTATAATGGGCTTTATTTTCCACTTTTATATTATTTTTGGGACTAACCTATTAACCGGAGGCCCAGCCCAGAATTGTTGTTTTTTGCCTTTTCAGTATTTCGAAGAAACAGAATATCAAACGGAGTCCAAACGGAATGAAATCTTCGGGAACGTGATCTTCTCACCGAACGTCATCCAGAAGACTTGGACCCTACTCCAAGAAGCGCCAGAGGCGGTCACAAGGGTGGAGGGCGCCCCACTGGGCGTGCCCCCCTACCTCGTGGGCCCCCTGACGCTCCACCGACGTACTCCTTCCTCCTATATATACCTATGTACCCCCAATAGACTATAAGAGGAGCCAAAAACCTAATTCCACCACCGCAACCTTCTGTATCCACGAGATCCCATCTTGGGGCCTGTTCCAGAGCTCCTCCGGAGGGGGCATCTACCACGGAGGGCTTCTACATCAACACCATAGCCCCTCCGATGAAGTGTGAGTAGTTTACTTCAGACCTTCGGGTCCATAGCCAGTAGCTAGATGGCTTCTTCTCTCTTTTTGGATCTCAATACAATGTTCTCCCCCTCTCTCGTGGAGATCTATTCGATGTAATCTTCTTTCTGCGGTGTGTTTGTTGAGACTGATGAATTGTGGGTTTATGATCCATCTTATCTATGAATAATATTTGAATCTTCTCTGAATTCTTTTATGTATGATTGAGTTATCTTTGCAAGTCTCTTCGAATTATCCGTTTGGTTTGGCCAACTAGATTGGTAGTTCTTGCAATGGGAGAAGTGCATGGCTTTGGGTTCAATCTTGCGGTGTCCTTACCCAGTGATAGAAAGGGTTGCAAGGCACGTATTATATTGTTGCCATCGAGGATAACAAGATGGGGTATTTATCATATTGCATGAATTTATTCCTCTACATCATGTCATCTGCTTAAGGCGTTACTCTGTTTTTAACTTAATACTCTAGATGCATGCTAGATAGCGGTTGATCAGTGGAGTAATAGTAGTAGATGCAGAATCATTTCGGTCTACTTGTCTCGGACGTGATGCCTATATACATGATCATACCTAGATAAACTCATAACTATGCTCAATTCTGTCAATTGCTCAATAGTAATTTGTTCACCCACCATAGAATACTTATGCTCTCGAGAGAAGCCACTAGTGAAACCTATGGCCCCCGGGTCTATTCTCGTCATATTAATCTCCATCACTTTATTTATTTGCTTTGCTTTTACTTTTTACTTTGCATCTTTATACCAAAAATACCAAAAATATTATCTCTATCAGATCTCACTCTCGTAAGTGACCGTGAAGGGATTGACAACCCCTAATCGCGTTGGTTCCGAGTAGCTATCGTTTTGTGCAGGTACGAGGGACTTGCGCGTGACCTCCTACTGGATTGATACCTTGGTTCTCAAAAACTAAGGGAAATACTTACGCTACCGTGCTGCGTCATCCTCTCCTCTTCGGGGAAAACCAACGCAAGCTCGAGACGTAGCACATCCATGATCGGAAGATCGAGACATAATCTTTCTGAAGCATTAACTCTCGACTCTGGGTACACCGGTACACCTACTTTCCCCTACATCTTTTAGTCCACCTCTTCAAGAGCTCACGCAACTTACTCAACTACGCCAGAGCTGATAATGGCTTGTGGTTGCACATGTAAGTTTCTAGGCATGAAATATCATATGATCCCATTGAGCCTGGGTGGCAAACTAAGGAAAAATCACACAGGTGCTCCGGGATTTCCCAAATGGGCTAGCACTGGATTCTCTAGGTGCCCCAACCAATCCACCTAGATGTGTATTAAATTTGCCACCGTAATGTTATCCAAAATTAATATCTCTCACAACTTCCATGTGTATAACGATCCAAACCCCATCTACGAGCATGGCTAAGCAATAAATGAGCATAACGTATATTCCCCGGGTGATCAAAGGTAATAGGTTCCTACCTCAAGTACTACAACCAAACCACGTGTTCCCAATCCTACTCATGCAAATATTTGAGGGGCAAAACTAATGCATAGTAAACACTGGGTATAGAAGAGTATAATCAAAGTGTAACTTGCCTTGTTGACGATCGGAAAACTCTAGAGATTCATAGTAACAAGCTTCGCACTCCGAAAAATCTATCATAGACAAACAATAGCATACATAAGTAGTCCATCAAACGAAACAAAGAGAAATCAAGAAAATATCCAAATAAAGCTCAAAACAAGCAAAACTAAACTAAACAGAAAACAAACTCTAACAGCATTATTTTTACGTGGATTAGATCTCAATAGCAGGTATATATGATTAGCTACGATTTGCACAAATAATCAACTCAAACGGAGCTACGAAACTCAAGATACAAACGAAACAAGATCGATTACTAATCTGAACTAAACTCAAATTTTAAATTTTCAAAATCATGTTCAAGTTGGTTTACTAGAAATAGAGAATCGTTACGAAGGTTTAGGCGTTGGTTTTATCTAAATTGCATAAACGAGCTAAAAGTTACGCTAGTTTAAAGATCAGGGGCTAAATCGCGATAAAACTTATTCGTTGATAGGTCCCTGGGCCAAAAAACAGAAAAAGAATAAATCTATTGGACGAACGTCCGCTAACAGAGACTAACAAACGAACTCGTTCGTTAACAAATTCTAACGGGTGAATGTTCGCTATTTACTCGATCTAATATAAATAAAATCGATCTATACTATTAAACCAAAAAACCGAAACTAAACTGACGAACCAGAAAAAACCAGAAAATAAACCGTTCTAGGGTTTACCGATTTTTTCGACGAGAACCAGCAGCGGGGCGGCGGCTTCCCGCGAGGTCGACGGCGGGGCGAGGCGGCAGCGTGCAGTGTGCGGCGGCGCGGCGACGGCAGCAGCGGGGCTTGGCATCAGCGGGGCAGCAGCAGCGGTGGCGGGCAACAGATCGGCGACGATGGCTTGGGCGGGAGCGCTGCGAGTTGGGGAGGTGAGGGGGCGGCGGCGGCAGCTTATAAAGAGGGGGGGTGCCCGACTTGGGGAAGGAGGCGGCCAGGGCGTGGCTCCGATCCGGACTCCACCGAAGTCCGGCAGGGTTACGGCGGCGAGGCGGTTTGATCGGTGTGAGCTGGGCCGGTCCAGTTGACTTTTTTTTAAAGAGTGCCACGAAGAAAAATCCTGAAAATTCCAGAAACAATTTTCACCATCCCTTCCTAATATTTGGGACAAAGTGAAAAAATTTCTGGACTAAATGCAATTTTAAAAAATGCATGTTTTTCCCTAATTCAACCAAATAAAATGCAAATAAAATAATTTGACTTCCAAATTTATTTTCCAACATTTCTTCTCTGTTTTTTGAAGAAGTCATTTTATCTTCTCTCTTTTATTTTTGTAGTTTTGAAATAATTGGAAAGAATTTGTTGAAATCAAATTGATCCTCTTTTCAAATTTGAATAATTTCAAAAATGAAAAATTATGAAACCTCCAACTCTCTCCTTGGGTCCTTGAGTTGCTTAAGATTTATTGGAGCTCAACCAAAATGCAATAAAATATGAAATGCATATGAATGATCTAAGTATAACATCCAAATTGAAAATTGGGATGTTACAAGGAAGATGGGTTTCACGCATAAAACTAACTTCTGCTGCATCCATGTTCCAAAACCAAGCAAGAAAGATGGACTCTACATCATCCATCTCATGATTGAGTTCAGCACGGATCACCAAAAGCTTCGCATCACAAACAGAAATGATGATCATATCCACAAGTGGGTAGAACCTCATGGAGAAGCGGATTATAAACTTAGAGATGACTTCTTTCGCATCCAAAGGGACATTGCGATGATCATCATGAAAGAAGTCGTCGATGAGAAGGGGATGTTCCACCACGGCCCTATATCGCAAGCTGACGTCCGAACTCGGATAGGCATGCAACGTCATGACCTCATGTTGTTCAAGAAGCTAGGGTCCATCCTCGATGATATGGTAGGATGGAACTTCTAGTGATTTACGATGCCAATGATGATGATATGTGTCAGTTGAACTTGTATACTTACTGTAGCGATGAAACTTTGTGATTTCCATGGTCCCTGCCGAACTTGTGTAACGCTACTTTGTTAGTTTGGGTACGATGACCTGCGTACCTCTAGTTAATTAGTTTGTGTACTGTATGTTGCATCCAGTTGCTAACCCTTTCTTTTTCGTGTTGCTCTAGTATATTTTGTTGCATATGATTGTACATTCTCTTGATGAATATGCATCTCTAACAGGTACCTAGCTTCTTGATGGAGAGGTGGCAGTGCTATGTCATGTACAAAGGGAAGGTTCCAGGGGTGTACAACGAGTGGCCTGAGTGTCAGGCGCAGGTGAATGGGGTCTCGGGCGCCAGGCATAAAGGCTTCAGAAGCAGACAAGAAGCAGAAGCTAATTACTTGAGGTTCACACTAGCACGAGAGAGGACTCGTAACCGCCGCATCATGTACTGCATAGTTCCGCTCTCATTCATAGTGATAGCTCTTCTAGCGTATATCATTGTTTACATGGATGGCGATGTAGTTGCAAGTATTCGAGACTTGTATCGCTATTTTCGAAATGATGACGAGAGACCACTTCCTGTTGGATGATTATTATGATGATGACCACCTTGTATCGCTATGTATATGCTATGATTACATTTGTATGTGTATGATATGCTATAGATTATTGTATAAAGCCCAAAACAAAATTCAGCAACACAAAATGTGGAGTAGATTTAAAAAAATACTAATAACAGTAGCGCGGGGTATGGCATTAGCAGCAGAGAGCTCTTAGCAGTAGCGCTCTTCTCATAAGGGCGTCGCAGCTATTATCAGCAGCGCCTATTTCAGATAAACGTTGAAGCTATCCCTAGTTAGCAGTAGCGCTGGTTAGGCCGCGCTACTAATAAGTATTAGTTGTAGCGCCATATCAGTAGCGCGGCTACCCACGCTACTGATAAGCATATAACCCGCGCTACTGATAAGCATATAACCCGCGCTACTACTAGGCTTTTCCTTAGTAGTGGCGCATAGGTGTCCTCGTCGCTGCTCTTCGAGTGAGCGCCCTCAGGGGGTGGCGACTCCTCATCGGCGCATGGGTAGACCGGTGGCACCATGGCAGATATTTGAGAGAGAGAGATAGAGAGAGAGAGGGAGATCAAGGGGAGGATCTAGATGAGAATGCAGGCGAGACGACGTGAGCAAGTTAGTATTTATTGGCGGCCGGAATCTAGATCGACGTGAACAGTACACGCGCCGATCGCTGGAATTTACGAGCACTGTAGTGTGAATTACACACGATCCCCGCAGCAAAAATCGTGTGTGAACAAAATAGCTGACGGTTCCCAATGCAGAACCGTGTCTGGATAATAAAGCCTGCCTGAGGGAGTCCTGGACTAGGGGGTGTCCGGACAGCCGGGCTATCATCGTCAGCCGGACTCCAAGACTATGAAGATACAAGATTGAAGACTTCGTCCCGTGTCCGGATGGGACTTTCCTTGGCGTGGAAGGCAAGCTTGGCGATACGGATATGTAGATCTCCTACCATTGTAACCGACTCTATGTAACCCTAGCCCTCTCCGGTGTCTATATAAACCGGATGGCTTTAGTCCGTAGGACACAACAACCATTACAACAATCATACCATAGGCTAGCTTCTAGGGTTTAGCCTCC
This sequence comes from Triticum aestivum, assembly GCF_018294505.1. NCBI lineage: Eukaryota > Viridiplantae > Streptophyta > Magnoliopsida > Poales > Poaceae > Triticum > Triticum aestivum. The sequence continues at coordinate 445,513,446 of NC_057810.1, read as the reverse complement.
TTGATCTCGTGGTAGATCTACTCTTGTAATACCCACATTATCAATATCAATCAAGCAGGACGTAGGGTTTTACCTCCATCAAGAGGGCCCGAACCTGGGTAAAACATCGTGTCCCTTGTCTCCTGTTACCATCCGCCTAGACGCACAGTTCGGGACCCCCTACCCAAGATCCGCCGGTTTTGACACCGACATTGGTGCTTTCATTGAGAGTTCCTATGTGTCGTCGCCGATAGGAAGGATGCCTCTTCCCGTCTTCAAGGACGGTATCTTCGCCAAAGGAGCCTTGGCCGCCGGCCAAACTATCCGGCTAGGCGGTTTTCTCATGACCACTTGTTCGGCCACCGCTTCGATGATGACCTCCCGGGTCATCAAAAGCTATCTTCACGTCAACTCGGAATTCGCCGAGCAGCTAGATCCAACAGAGCTATCGTCCGTAAACGAACTCTTGGATCGCATCGCCGCCCTGGGAGTCGCTACAGACTACAATCAGATTGGGCTTAAAACCGATCTGAGTGAGATTAACTCTCCCCAGGTTACCCACCACGTCACGGTGGTAGAGGAACATCGCGGCGACTCTTCTCCTATATTGAAAACTAGTCGTGTCCGGGCTTCCGAACCTCCATGCCGGATTCCCGTGGAGGGACGGATTTCGATCAAGCGTTGAACCTAAAGTCAGGCATCGGACCGGACTCGTTGGACAACATTCCACTTTCCATGCTTCCGAATTCGGAAACTTCTCGGCCCTTGAGCCTTGAGATGGGTAGGGTTCCAGACTCAATTAGACCCACCCACCCAGTGGATATCACGCTATATTAGGACGAGAGGCATTCATGATTTTTCAAGCCATACCCCATTACGGGTACATGAAGCTCAAAATGCCTGGGCCCGGCGGGATAATCACTCTCGTTAGTGATCCGGACATAGCACTCCGCGCCGAAAACAAGACAGCCGCATTAGCCCTGGAGGCACTATCCGAAGCCCTAGCGGCAGAAGAACTCACCGCGCTGCGCTCTGTAGTGCATAGGGACGATGTGATCCTCGATAAGAGATCCAAGTCCACCTCCTTTAAACCAGCGGACGAAATAGTAAAATTCCAGGTCCATCCAACGGACCCGACAAAGACGGCCTCCATCAGGGCACAGTTGAACCCTGATGTAGACGCCGCACTACGAGAATTCTTTCGGGAAAATTGGGAAATTTTCGCCTGGCTCCCTTCAGATATGCCGGGAATCCCACGCAGATTGGCAGAGCATAGCCTAAATATCCTAAAAGGGTTCAAGCCAGTCAAACAGGCTCTTCGACGATTTTCCGAACCCAAAAGACAGGAAATTGGACAAGAACTAGCCAAACTATTGGAAGCCGGATTCATCAGAGACATCAAACATCCGGATTGGCTAGCAAACCTGGTAATGGTACCAAAGAAGGACAAATCCCGGCGCCTATGTGTCGATTTTAAGGACCTCAACAAGGCCTGCCCAAAGGATCCTTTGCCCCTCCCCCGCATCGACCAAATAATCGATGCTACCGCAGGGCACGATTCATTGTGCTTACTGGACGCATACTCCGGCTACCATCAAATCAAGATGGCGGAAGCGGACCAAGCCGCAACGGCATTCATTACTCCATATGCACCATTCTGCTTCAACACAATGCCCTTCGGACTTAAAAACGCCGGCGCAACATATCAGCGCATGATTCAGACATGTCTGGCTACCCAGATCGGCAAAGCAGTAGAGGCATACATAGACGATGTAGTCGTCAAAACCAAACACGTCGAAACTCTAGTAGACGACTTGGGGGTCACATTTGACAACCTCTGAGCATATGACATCAAGCTGAATCCGGAAAAATGCGTTTTCGGCATACCAGCCAGAAAGCTCCTGGGCTTTATTGTATCCGGTAGAGGAATTGAAGCAAACCCGGCCAAGATCCGAGATCTGTCACAGCTGGATATTCCAAAAGACCTCAAAGAGATCCAAAAATTGACTGGATGCGTGGCGGCTCTCAGCTGCTTTATCTCCCATTTGGGAGAAAAGGCATTGCCCCTCTATCGCCTCCTCAGACGCACCGAACACTTCGAGTGGACGGATGCTGCCACTGCCGGACTCGAGGAAATAAAAGCCATATTGGCGACAAATATGGTCCTGGCTGTGCCTAACGTGGGCGAACCAATGTTGTTATACATCGCGGCAACACATCAAGTTGTAAGCGTGGTACTCGTCGTAGAACGAGAGACAGAAGGGCATAAATTCCCTCTTCAAAAACCAGTGTACTACGTATCCACTGTTTTAACTCCCTGCAAGTCCCGTTACCCGCACTATCAAAAGATAGCGTATGCGGTGTTCATGGCATCCCGGAAGCTCCGACACTACTTTCAAGAGTGTTCGATAACAGTGGCCTCCGAAGTACCCCTAAATGACATTATAAACAACCGCGACGCGACGGGCAGGAATGCAAAATAGGCCATTGAGCTCTTACCATTCGATATAACTTATAGACCCCGGCGAGCTATAAAGTCGCAAGTTTTGGCTGACTTTGTCGCTGAGTGGACTGAAGCCGAACTCCCTAAAGAGTACGGCACATACTCCAATTGGATTATGCACTTCGACGGCTCCAAAATGTTGGCCGGATTGGGGGCTGGCGTCGTATTGATGTCCCCAGCCGGGGACACAGTCCAATACGTACTTCAGATAATGTACATGGACTCCAACAACGCAGCCGAATACGAGGCCCTCTTACATGGCCTCCGGATGGCAATCTCCATGGGCATTCAACGCCTAGAGGTGCGCGGGGACTCAAACCTCGCAATATCCCAAGTAAATGGAGACTTTGACGCCAAGGATCCGAAAATGGCAGCCTATCGTAACGCTGTCCTTAAAATGTCAGCTCGGTTCGAAGGACTTGAATTCCACCACGTAGCCAGGGATAATAACCAAGCGGCCGACGTATTGGCACGCATCAGCGCAAAACGTGACGCTGTCCCTCCCAACATCTTCCTAGAATGGCTGTTTAAGCCATCCATACTATGGGAAGAGGAGTCCAGAAATAACAAACTGGAAGCAGCCGCACCAACCGACATAGAGCAATCTGACATAATCGGCGATTCAGCCGATAAAATAACACCTTCAGCCCACGACATAATGGCAGTAATCGCCCCGTGGACAGAGCCATTCCTAGCCTACTTGCTTAGGCAGGAACTTCCCGAAGACCAAAATGAGGCCCGCTGCATAGTTCGGCGATCTAAAGCCTACAAGGTCCATGAGGGAGAAATCTATAAGAAAAGCACAACCGGAGTCGTTCAAAGGTGTATCTCCGAAGAGGAAGGGCGAGACCTTCTGGCTGAAATTCACGTCGGACTAGGCGGACACCACGCCGCAGCCCGGGCCCTTGTAGGAAAGGCATTCCGTACAGGATTTTATTGGCCGACGGCCCGGGCAGATGCTCAGGACTTAGTCCAAAGATGCGTCGGTTGTCAGCTCTTTGCTAATCAGAGCCATATGCCACCCACCGCCCTCAAAACTATACCTATTACCTGGCCGTTCGCGGTCTAGGGGCTTGACATGGTTGGACCACTTAAAGGGGGAACCCACAAGCAAAGGTACCTATTGGTCATGGTGGATAAATTCACCAAATGGATAGAGGCCTATCCAGTTAAAACGGCAGAGTTCGGACCAGTGATAGACTTCATATCCGGGGTAGTACACCGTTATGGTGTTCCCCATAGCATCATCACCGATAACGGCACGAACTTCACGGCCGACGAGGTTAAATCATGGTGCAAAAATATGGGCATTAAGCTCGATTACGCTTCAGTCTATCATCCTCAAACCAACGGTCAAGTGGAATGAGCAAATGGTCTAATAATGAGCGGCATCAAACCTAGACTAGTGCGGTCCCTTACGAAATCTGACACGCACTGGGTAGAGGAGCTCGACTCCGTACTCTGGGGGCTGCGGACAACGCCCAACCGTACTACCGGATTCACACCATTTTTTATGGTATACGGCGCAGAAGCAGTTCTGCCCTGTGACATCATTCATGACTCACCTCGAGTGCGCATGTACGAAGAAAGAGAAGCCGAGCTGGATCGGTAGGACAGCTTGGACGCATTGGAGGAAGAACGCGACGTCGCCAAGGCTCGTTCCGCATTCTATCAGCAGCAGGCTCGAAGATATCAAAGCAGAGAAGTACGGGCCAAGACTTACAACGTTGGCGAACTAGTTCTACGCCTGGCAGACAAGAAAAATAACAAGCTCAAGCCCAAATGGGAAGGCCCCTTCATCATCGATCAAGTCTTGACCGGCGGAGCGTACCGTCTATGAAATGCGTCGGACAACCGACTCGAGCCGAACCCATGGAACGCAGCCCGCCTCCGAAGATTCTATGCCTAGCGCCGGACTAAGAGTTCGTCCCTTTCCCCCGTCCAAATTTTTTACACTTCAGCTGTCTTTTGTTTATCTTTTTTCTCTCACCCCTATTCATCAAAGCCTTAAAAGGCTTACTTGCGCATCGTTCGCACGCAATTGATGTGCTATCCGCACTCATTATACCTGGGGGCTTCCTTACCAGAAGCTTAATTATAAGGGCTTCATGCCCAGCACGCGTGTCAAACTTCCACGTGTACCTTTTATTCACCAATATATGCATCGATATGACTTAAGTTTTGGCCAAGCTGGGTTGCCTGGCTCCTGTGCTTACCCCTACGTTCCCGATTGTTCGGCTAGGAGGTAAAGGGAGCACCTCTGCGATTGTTACTGCCGGGTCAGCCGGATGTGTACCTCAGACTGGGTGAAGCCGAAAGCTAGCGTTCTTAAGGGAATATTCGGTCGGTGATTTGAAAGATGATTTTTTACCAATTTATTTACCTGCCCCCAGATGTTATCCTCCTCTTTTTGCAGTCCAGACATGCACTTTAGGGCATGCCTCCCAGAGGAAAGGAACCCTTAACGGAACTATTCTCCCTGGAAGATGTTTCTTACTAACCATGTAATATAACATAACTAGTTGGGCACTTGTCTGATAAAGCACTAATGACCCCTACGCCTGGTCTCCATGCATGCCCCGGTTGTTTCTTAACCGAGAAGGTATTCGGACACACTCCGGACTCTAGGGTCCCGAGGTTGAAGCGAAAAGGTCGGCAAAGACAAACGATCTACAATCTGGCTAGAAGGCATTTTACATGTCATTTTAAAATACATTGTCAAATCGACTGACTGTATTCCTCCTCAATCCCGTCTAACAGGCTGTCTAATTTACAGTCCCGTTGGGAAAATTTAGCGGCCAACTCTACTTGGCCGTATACTAAACTCACAGGGATCTCCTTCCCATCAGGCCCCAGAGGTCCGACCTCGGCCATGTGGTTGGGATCCGCCTTCTTGTACCGCATCTTTAACATCGCCCAGGCCTCCCTGGCACCTTGGCGGCAGGCTGAAATCTTCCATAAACGGAAGCACTGCCGCACTCCCTGAAGCTTCTCTGCAAGCTCCCCAAGGCCCTCGGGTAGGGAGAGGGCTGGCCATAAAGCCTGGACGCCGCCGCTCATTGCTTGCCGAACTCGTTCGAGCAATTGCAATAGCTCGGGAAGTTGATCACCCGTTGATATGGGCATCTCCTCCGCAGGGCGACCTGTGAGTATACCTACAGACATATTTTGTCAATTGACTTCCTCGCCGAACTCTTCTTTTCAAAGGAGTTCGCTCAAGCACTTACTATAGATGCCGCGACGAAGCCGCTGATTCTCCTTAACGGAGCCAGACAGCTCGGCCCGAACACCTTTCAGCTCTTCTCCAAGCTGGGCGTGGGCATCCTGGAGCTTGTTCCTTTCTTGCTGCACCTTATGCAGCACCCTCTCGCCGGCCTTCAGCTGGCGCAGTAGTTCTTGCCTGTCCGGATCTTGTCCGGCAGCACCTGCAACGTCATTATTAGACTTGCGCGCAGGCCGCACATGACTTATCTTTTTAAATAATGTGTTACCAGGAGGGGTCCCTGTGTTTCCTCCTGCGGCAGCGAGTGCGGCCTCAAGTTGGGCCTTACACTCTTGCAGCTCCTGAGACAGTTGGGTATTCTTCTTTGTAAGATCCTACAGTTCAAATGATCCTTAAATCAGTTAATATAACTACTTTAAGTCTCGGGGGCTACTGGCATATACAACTATTAAAATCTCTTACCCGTATGTCTTTCACATACTGCTCCGTGGCTCTGGTCAAACCATCTTGAGCGGCACGGAGGTGCGCGTCCCCCGCGTTAAAGGCATTCAACGCCTCAGGGGAGAAGCACGCGTCACGAAAAATTGTCCGGCGGCGCCTATGGTTCATGGCGCTCTCCACCTCAGACTTGGTGGCGGACAGTCTGTCGGCATCCTCCGTTGGAGGAGTATCCGGCTCGCGCCTTGCGCTCGCCTCCCCCTCCAGACCAGGCGCTGGAGCTTGGCTGGTAGAGGCTGGGTTGGCAACCTCTACGCCCGCAGTCCGGCGGGCGCTTTTTCTCCTACAAAAGTTATGAGCACTCAAACGCTTCCTAGGAACGTTGCTCTAAATAACGAACCATGAGCTATACCTTTGCAGCGACGTTTCAATCTGCGTCGCGCTCCTCTTCCGCCTGCTGGGCCGGACTGACCCTTGTTGGTCAGCCGCCGCGGGTTCGGCTTCCCGCCTTGGAGGCACCGCCTGCAAGACACCGTTGTGTACGGTGGTCAGAAATGCGCAAGGATGGAGTAATGGTGTTAGGAATTCGGTCATAAGTACCTGGGAAGCCGGTGACAAGCCAGGGTAGTCGGCCGTAATGACGACTAGAGCGTTGTCCATGCTGAGTTGGTGGAACACCCCGTCAATTAGCTCCACCTTTATATCCGGATCCTCTTCGGAGGTCGGATCAAGGGATCTTCTCGGATCTCGGGTTGTGGAGCCGGACTGTGAATGTCCTCCACATCCCGGCGCAGTTCCTGCGTCAAAATCACAGAGTAAGGCACTCGGCTTTGAAAGCACGGGTCGGATGAATAAATGTCCGCTTACCCAGCTCCGAGGGTTATTCATGGAGAACCCATTCAATGGGCTCGTGCGGAGGAAGTCCTCCTACTCCCCCTTGTATAGGCCGGACAAAATCTTCACCAGATCCTCGGCCGATCCCGGCCACTTACGGCCATGACGGGTGGCATCTTCCTCCCCGTTGAAATCCCACATGGGGTGGCCCCTGTATTGCAGCGGCTGCACCCCCCGCATAATGCATGTGTCCATGACTCCGATCATGGTCATTCCGGAATGGGCCAGCAACCTTATCCGGCCCATCAAATAATGGACGCTCTTGTCTTCCTCCGGCTGAGGGCTCTGCGGGCGCCAACTTAGGCGTTTCTTTAGAGGAGCGTTGCTAAACTCAGGGAGGCCGATCCGAACTGGGTCTGGCAATGGAGCGTCTTCTATATAAAACCATTCCGAAGGGCAGTCTTCGGACTCCTTCTTAGGGGTTCCAGATAGATATCCGGTCCCGGCGATGCGCCATATTTCGGCACCGCCCACTTGATATATTGACCCCTCGTGAGAGCGGGGTACGAGGCAGAATAGCCTCTTCCACAGCGCGAAATGGGGCTCGTTGCCCAGGAATAGCTCGCAAAGAGCTACGAAACCCGCGATATGTAGAATAGAGGCGGGCGTTAGGTGATGGAGCTGGAGTCCGTAGACTCAAGGAGCCCGCGGAGGAACGGATGTACAGGAAATCCAAGCCCCCTTATTAGATAAGGGATGAATCATACCCGCTCCCCTTTAGAGGGACTAGGGGTGGCCTCCGCTTGCTTCCCGCCTTTGTAGGTGGCCAGCCCGGCTCGAACCGGAACCATAAAGGCCGGAGGAAGATATCCCTCCGCTTGGAGCGTCACTAGCCCGCTGTGCGGAACAGAACATCTCCTCCAATCTCCTGGCGAAGGACTAGGAGCGCGAGAAGAGGAGCCGCGTCGATGGTCCATGATGGAATGGATTTTTGGTCAGAAGCGCTCCGATGAGTACTCGCGGGAGGAAGATGGTGTGATTTGGATCTGGATTCCTGCCTCTCTTATAGGCAGGTTATTTGCGCAGCTAGGGGGTAAAACATAAAAGATACCCTGGCTTTTCGCATTCGTGCGACGCGTGGAAGAAGGCCATTATTGGGCGTAGAAGCCAAGAAGCGCGACATTGATAAGGAAGCCGGACACTGTTCGGTAGGTACATGGAACTTAAAGGAGAACCCGCCTTGCAATGCCGAAGACTACATACGTGCTGGACTTATCGTCATTGAAGCCTGGTTCGGGGGCTACTGAGGGAGTCCTGGACTAGGGGGTGTCCGGACAGCCGGACTATCATCGTCAGCCGGACTCCAAGACTATGAAGATACAAGATTGAAGACTTCGTCCCGTGTCCGGATGGGACTTTCCTTGGCCTGGAAGGCAAGCTTCGTGATACGGATATGTAGATCTCCTACCATTGTAACTGACTCTATGTAACCCTAGCCCTCTCCGGTGTCTATATAAACCGGATGGCTTAGTCCGTAGGACACAACAACCATTACAACAATCATACCATAGGCTAGCTTCTAGGGTTTAGCCTCCTTGATCTCGTGGTAGATCTACTCTTGTAATACCCACATTATCAATATCAATCAAGCAGGACGTAGGGTTTTACCTCCATCAAAGGGCCCGAACCTGGGTAAAACATCGTGTCCCTTGTCTCCTGTTACCATCCGCCTAGACGCACAGTTCAGGACCCCCTACCCGAGATCCGCCGGTTTTGACACGGACACCGCCACTCACCTTCCAACCTCGAGGCCTGAAATAGAGTGCCAATCGTGTGGGGCCGGTTGTCTTGCTAGATTTTACATTTTCTTTTTTGAACACTAGATATTTACCTCGTCTGATAATTTTTCAACTCGCACACAAGTACACAAATATGATTTTTCAAACCATTATGGTTAGCCGTTGCATGTAGATGTAGTTTAAATTTGAACTACGGTCATTAAATGGCTAGAAAATCACTTAAATGTCTTTAAAAGGTCAAATGACCCATGAAATTTTCCAAATTTTTACATGACAGTTGTATTAGTGCATGTTACACGTAGAAAAAAATTGAAGGTCGTAAGAGGAAGCTATCTGTCATTCGTTATCAAACATGCATTGTTCCCTTCTCGGAACCACGAGCCTTTTATTGAGTTGCTCCGGTTTGTGAGAGTTGTGTGTCCAAACTTTTGTCAAGAACACCAAATTTTGTACCACATCATCTTGGTGGCATCACATTACATCAAGCAAGGTTTCATGTTTTTCTGATCATTTTTTAAATTTTTTTAGAATAAAAATGCAATGGCACTCCATGCATGTACATGTGTCCATGCCGTGAGACCAATATGTTTGAAAATTCCTTCTAATTCACTGCACATGGAATTAACTCGCACACAACTACACAAATATGATTTTTCAAACAGTTATGGTTAGGCATTGCATGTACATCTAGTTCAAATTTGAACTACAGTCATTAAATGGCTAGGGAATCACTTAAATGTCTTCAAAAGGTCAAATGACCCCTGAAATTTTCCAAATTTTGACATGACAGTTTGTATCAGTGCACATTACATGTAGAAATTTTTTGAAGGCTGTAAGAGGAAGCTATATGACGTTCGTCATCAAACATGCATTGTTCCCTCTCGGAACCACGAGCCTTCTAGTGAGTTCCTCCGGTTCATGAGGGGTGTGTGTCCAAACTTTCGTCAAGCCAGCCAATTTTTGCATCACATCATCTTAGCGGCATGACATTACATCAAGCAAGGTTTCATGTTTTTCTGATCATATTTTAATTTTTAGGAATAAAAATGCCATGGCACTCCATGCATGTACATGTGTCCATGGCGTGAGACCAATATGTTTAAAAATTCCTTCTAATTTACTACACATGGTATTAACTTGCACACAAGTACACCAATATGATTTTTCAAACCGTTATGGTTAGCCATTGAATGTACATCTAGTTCAAATTTGAGTTACGGTCATTAAATGACTAGGAAATCACTTAAATATCTTCAAAAGGTCAAATGACCCCTGAAATTTTCCAAATTTTCACATGACAGTTTGTATCAGTGCACATTACATGTAGAAATTTTTTGAAGGCTATAAGAGGAAGCTATATGTCGTTCGTCATCCAACATGCATTGTTCCCTCTCGGAACCACGAGCCTTCTAGTGAGTTGCTCCGGTTCATGATGGGTGTGTGTCCAAACTTTCGTCAAGCAAGCCAATTTTTGTATCACATCATCTTAGTGGCATGACATTACATCAAGCAAGGTTTCATGTTTTTCTGATCATTTTTTAATTTTTAGGAATAAAAATGCCATGGCACTCCATGCATGTACATGTGTCCATGGCGTGAGACCAATATGTTTATAAATTCCTTCTAATTTACTACACATGGTATTAACTTGCACACAAGTACACAAATATGATTTTTCAAACCGTTATGGTTAGGCATTGCATGTACATCTAGTTCAAATTTGAACTACAGTCATTAAATGTCTAGGGAATCACTTAAATGTCTTCAAAAGGTCAAATGACCCCTGAAATTTTCCAAATTTTCACATGACAGTTTGTATTAGTGCACATTACATGTAGAAATTTTTTGAAGGCTGTAAGAGGAAGCTATATGCCGTTCGTCATCAAACATGCATTGTTCCCTCTCGGAACCACGAGCCTTCTAGTGAGTTCCTCCGGTTCATGAGGGGTGTGTGTCCAAACTTTCGTCAAGCAAGCCAATTTTTGTATCACATCATCTTAGCGGCATGACATTACATCAAGCAAGGTTTCATGTTTTTCTGATCATTTTTTAATTTTTAGGAATAAAAATGCCATGGCACTCCATGCATGTACATGTGTCCATAGCGTGAGACCAATATGTTTAAAAATTCCTTCTAATTTACTACACATGGTATTAACTTTCACATAAGTACACAAATATGATTTTTCAAAGTGTTATGGTTAGCCATTGAATGTACATCTAGTTCAAATTTGAGTTACGGTCATTAAATGACTAGGAAATCACTTAAATATCTTCAAAAGGTCAAATGACCCCTGAAATTTTCCAAATTTTGACATGACAGTTTGTATCAGTGCACATTACATGTAGAAATTTTTGAAGGCTGTAAGAGGAAGCTATATGTCGTTCGTCATCAACATGCATTGTTCCCTCTCGGAACCATGAGCCTTCTAGTGAGTTGCTCCGGTTTCATGATGGGTGTGTGTCCAAACTTTCGTCAAGCAAGCCAATTTTTGTACCACATCATCTTGGTGGCATGACATTACATCAAGCAAGGTTTCATGTTTTTCTGATCATTTTTTAATTTTTTAGGAATAAAATGCCATGGCACTCCATGCATGTACATGTGTCCATGGCGTGAGACCAATATGTTTGAAAATTCCTTCTAATTTACTGCACATGGAATTAACTTGCACGCAAGTACACAAATATGATTTTTCAAACCGTTATGGTTAGCCATTGAATGTACATCTAGTTCAAATTTGAATTACGGTCATTAAATGGCTAGGAAAATCACTTAAATGTCTTCAAAAGGTCAAATGACCCCTGAAATTTTCCAAATTTTCACATGACAGTTTGTATCAGTGCACATTACATGTAGAAAATTTTTGAAGGCTGTAAGAGGAAGCTATCTGCCGTTCGTCATCAAACATGCATTGTTCCCTCTCGGAACCACGAGCCTTCTAGTGAGTTGCTCTGGTTTGTGAGGGGTGTGTGTCCAAACTTTCGTCAAACAGGCCAATTTTTGTACCACATCATCTTAGGTGGCATGGACATTACATCAAGCAAGGTTTCATGTTTTTCTGATCATTTTATAATTTTTTGGAATAAAAATGCCATGGCACTCCACATGTCATGTGTCCATGGCGTGAGACCAATATGTTTGAAAATTCCTTCTAGTTTACTGCACATGGAATTAACTCGCACACAAGTACACAAATATGATTTTTCAAACCGTTATGGTTAGCCATTGCATGTACATCTAGTTCAAATTTGAATTACGGTCATTAAATGGCTAGGAAATCACTTAAATGTCTTCAAAAGGTCAAATGACCCCTGAAATTTTCCAAATTTTCACATGACAGTTTGTATCAGTGCACATTACACGTAGGAAATTTTTTAAGGCCGTAAGAGGAAGCTATCTGCCATTCGTCATTCAACATGCATTGTTCTCTCTCGGAACCACGAGCCTTCTAGTGAGTTGGTCCGGTTTGTGAGGGGTGTGTGTGTCCAAACTTTTTTCAAGCAAGCCAATTTTTGTACCACATAAGATTGATGGCATGACATTACATCAAGCAAGGTTTCACGTTTTTCTGATCATTTTTTAATTTTTAGGAATAAAAATGCCATGGCACATCATGCATGTACATGTGTCCATGGCGTGAGACCAATATGTTTGAAAATCCCTTCTAATTTACTGCACATGGAATTAACTCGCACACAAGTACACAAATATGATTTTTTCAAACCGTTATGGTTAGCCATTGAATGTACATCTAGTTCAAATTTGAATTACGGTCATTAAATGGCTAGAAAATCACTTAAATATCTTCAAAAGGTCAAATGACCCCTGAAATTTTCCAAATTTTCACATGACAGTTTGTATCAGTGCACATTACATGTAGAAATTTTTGAAGGCCGTAAGAGGAAGCCATGTGCCATTCGTCATCAAACATGCATTGTTCCCTCTCGGAACCACGAGCCTTCTAGTGAGTTGCTCCGGTTTGTGAGGGGTGTGTGTCCAAACTTTCGTCAAGCAGGCCAATTTTTTACCACATCATCTTGGTGGCATGACATTACATCAAGCAAGGTTTCATGTTTTTCTGATCATTTTTTAATTTTTTGGAATTAAAATGCCATGGCACTCCATGCATGTCATGTCCATGCCGTGAGACCAATATGTTTGAAAATTCCTTCTAATTTACTGCACATGGAATTAAGTCGCACACAAGTACACAAATATGATTTTTCAAACCGTTATGGTTAGCCATTGCATGTACATCTAGTTCAAATTTGAATTACGGTCATTAAATGGCTAGAAAATCAGTTAAATGTCTTCAAAAGGTCAAATGACACCTGAAATTTTCCAAATTTTCACATGACAGTTTGTATCAGTGCACATTACACGTAGAAAATTTTTGAAGGCCGTAAGAGGAAGCTATCTGCCGTTCGTCATCAAACATGCATTGTTCCCTCTCGGAACCACGAGCCTTCTAGTGAGTTGCTCCGGTTTGTGAGGGGTGTGTGTCCAAACTTTTTCAAACAGGCCAATTTTTGTACCACATCATCTTGGTGGCATGACATTACATCAAGCAAGGTTTCATGTTTTCCTTATCATTTTTTAATTTTTTGGAATTAAAATGCCATGGCACTCCATGCATGTGTCCATGCCGTGAGACCAATATGTTTGAAAATTCCTTCTAATTTACTGCACATGGAATTAACTCGCACACAAGTACACAAATATGATTTTTCAAACCGTTATGGTTAGCCGTTGCATGTACATCTAGTTCAAATTTGAATTACGGTCATTAAATGGCTAGGAAATCACTTAAATGTCTTCAAAAGGTCAAATGACCCCTGAAATTTTCCAAATTTTCACATGACAGTTGTATTAGTGCATGTTACACGTAGAAATTTTTGAAGGCCGTAAGAGGAAGCTATCTCCCGTTTCGTCATCAAACATGCATTGTTCCCTCTCGGAACCACGAGCCTTCTAGTGAGTTGCTCCGGTTTGTGAGGGGTATGTGTCCAAACTTTTGTCAAACAGGCCAATTTTTTTACCACATCATCTTGGTGGCATGACATTACATCAAGCAAGGTTTCATGTTTTTCTGATCATTTTTTAATTTTTTGGAATTAAAATGCCATGGCACTCCATGCATGTGTCCATGCCGTGAGACCAATATGTTTGAAAATTCCTTCTAATTTACTGCACATGGAATTAACTCGCACACAAGTACACAAATATGATTTTTCAAACCGTTATGGTTAGCCGTTGCATGTAGATGTAGTTCAAATTTGAATTACGGTCATTAAATGGCTAGAAAATCACTTAAATGTCTTCAAAGGTCAAATGACCCCTAAAATTTTCCAAATTTTCACATGACAGTTTGTATCAGTGCACATTACATGTAGAAATTTTTTGAAGGCTGTAAGAGGAAGCTATTAGCCGTTCGTCATCAAACATGCATTGTTCCCTCTCGGAACCACGAGCCTTCTAGTGAGTTGCTCCGGTTCGTGAGGGGTGTGTGTCCAAACTTTCGTCAAGCAAGCCAATTTTTGTATCACATCATCTTAGCGGCATGACATTACATCAAGCAAGGTTTCATGTTTTTCTGATCAATTTTTATTTTTTAGGAATAAAAATGCCATGGCACTCCATGCATGTACATGTGTCCATGGCGTGAGACCAATATGTTTAAAAATTCCTTCTAATTTACTACACATGGTATTAACTTGCACACAAGTACACAAATATGATTTTTCAAACTGTTATGGTTAGCCATTGAACGTACATCTAGTTCAAATTTGAATTACGGTCATTAAATGACTAGGAAATCACTTAAATGTCTTCAAAAGGTCAAATGACCCCTGAAATTTTCCAAATTTTCACATGACAGTTGTATAGTGCATGTTACACGTAGAAAATTTTTGAAGGCCGTAAGAGGAAGCTATCTGCCGTTCGTCATCAAACATGCATTGTTCCTCTCGGAACCACGAGCCTTCTAGTGAGTTGCTCCGGTTTGTGAGGGGTGTGTGTGTCCAAACTTTCGTCAAACAGCCAATTTTTTACCACATCAATCTTGGTGGCATGACATTACATCAAGCAAGGTTTCATGTTTTCCTGATCATTTTTTAAATTTTTGGAATTAAAATGCCATGGCACTCCATGCATGTGTCCATGCCGTGAGACCAATATGTTTGAAAATTCCTTCTAATTTACTGCACATGGAATTAACTCGCACACAAGTACACAAATATGATTTTTCAAACCGTTATGGTTAGCCATTGCATGTACATGTAGTTCAAATTTGAATTACGGTCATTAAATGGCTAGGAAATCACTTAAATGTCTTCAAAAGGTCAAATGACCCCTGAAATTTTCCAAATTTTCACATGACAGTTGTATTAGTGCACGTTACACGTAGAAAATTTTGAAGGCCGTAAGAGGAAGCTATCTCCCGTTCATCATCAAACATGCATTGTTCCCTCTCGGAACCACGAGCCTTCTAGTGAGTTGCTCCGGTTTGTGAGGGGTGTGTGTCCAAACTTTCGTCAAACAGGCCAATTTTTTTACCACATCATCTTGGTGGCATGACATTACATCAAGCAAGGTTTCATGTTTTTCTGATCATTTTTTAATTTTTTGGAATTAAAATGCCATGGCACTCCATGCACGTGTCCATGCCGTGAGACCAATATGTTGAAAATTCCTTCTAATTTACTGCACATGGAATTAACTCGCACACAAGTACACAAATATGATTTTCAAACCGTTATGGTTAGCCGTTGCATGTACATGTAGTTCAAATTTGAATTACGGTCATTAAATGGCTAGAAAATCACTTAAATGTCTTCAAAAGGTCAAATGACCCTGAAATTTTCCAAATTTTCACATGACAGTTGTATTAGTGCACATTACACGTAGAAATTTTTGAAGGCCGTAAGAGGAAGCTATCTCCGTTCGTCATCAAACATGCATTGTTCCCTCTCGGAACCACGAGCCTTCTAGTGAGTTGCTCCGGTTTGTGAGGGGTGTGTGTCCAAACTTTCGTCAAACAGGCCAATTTTTGTACCACATCATCTTGGTGGCATGACATTACATCAAGCAAGGTTTCATGTTTTTCTGATCATTTTTAATTTTTTGGAATTAAAATGCCATGGCACTCCATGCATGTGTCCATGCGTGAGACCAATATGTTTGAAAATTCCTTCTAATTTACTGCACATGGAATTAACTCGCACACAAGTACACAAATATGATTTTTCAAACCGTTATGGTTAGCCGTTGCATGTACATGTAGTTCAAATTTGAATTACGGTCATTAAATGGCTAGAAATCACTTAAATGTCTTCAAAAGGTCAAATGACCCCTGAAATTTTCCAAATTTTCACATGACAGTTTGTATCAGTGCATTACACGTAGAAAATTTTTGAAGGCCGTAAGAGGAAGCTATCTGCCGTTCGTCATCAAACATGCATTGTTCCCTCTCGAACCACGAGCCTTCTAGTGAGTTGCTCCGGTTTGTGAGGGGTGTGTGTCCAAACTTTCGTCAAACAGGCCAATTTTTTACCACATCATCTTGGTGGCATGACATTACATCAAGCAAGGTTTCATGTTTTTCTGATCATTTTTTAATTTTTGGAATTAAAATGCCATGGCACTCCATGCATGTGTCCATGCCGTGAGACCAATATGTTTGAAAAATTCCTTCTAATTTACTACACATGGAATTAACTCGCACACAAGTACACAAATATGATTTTTCAAACCGTTATGGTTAGCCGTTGCATGTACATGTAGTTCAAATTTGAATTACGGTCATTAAATGGCTAGAAAATCACTTAAATGTCTTCAAAAGGTCAAATGACCCCTGAAATTTTCCAAATTTTCACATGACAGTTTGTATCAGTGCACATTACACGTAGAAATTTTTTGAAGGCCGTAAGAGGAAGCTATCTGCCGTTCGTCATCAACATGCATTGTTCCCTCTCGGAACCACGAGCCTTCTAGTGAGTTGCTCCGGTTTGTGAGGGGTGTGTGTCCAAACTTTCTTCAAGCAGACAATTTTTGTACCACATCATCTTGTGGCATGACATTACATCAAGCAAGGTTTCATGTTTTCCTGATCATTTTTTAATTTTTTGGAATTAAAATGCCATGGCACTCATGCATGTACATGTGTCCATGCCGTGAGACCAATATGTTTGAAAATCCTTCTAATTTACTGCACATGGAATTAACTCGCACACAAGTACACAAATATGATTTTTCAAACCGTTATGGTTAGCCGTTGCATGTACATCTAGTTCAAATTTGAATTACGGTCATTAAATGGCTAGGAAATCACTTAAATGTCTTCAAAAGGTCAAATGACCCCTGAAATTTTCCAAATTTTCACATGACAGTTGTATTAGTGCACGTTACATGTAGAAAAATATTGAAGGTCGTAAGTGGAAGCTATCTCCCGTTCGTCATCAAACATGCATTGTTCCCTCTCGGAACCACGAGCCTTCTAGTGAGTTGCTCCGGTTTGTGAGGGGTGTGTGTCCAAACTTTCGTCAAACAGGCCAATTTTTTACCACATCATCTTGGTGGCATGACATTAAATCAAGCAAGGTTTCATGTTTTTCTGATCATTTTTATTTTTTTGAATTAAAATGCCATGGCACTCGATGCATGTGTCCATGCCGTGAAACCAATATGTTTGAAAATTCCTTCTAATTTACTGCACATGGAATTAACTCGCACACAAGTACACAAATATGATTTTCAAACCGTTATGGTTAGCCGTTGCATGTAGATGTAGTTCAAATTTGAATTACGGTCATTAAATGGCTAGAAAATCACTTAAATGTCTTCAAAAGGTCAAATGACCCCTGAAATTTTCCAAATTTTCACATGACAGTTGTATCAGTGCACATTACACGTAGAAATTTTTTGAAGGCCGTAAGAGGAAGCTATCTGCCGTTCGTCATCAAACATGCATTGTTCCCTCTCGGAACCACGAGCCTTCTAGTGAGTTGCTCCGGTTTGTGAGGGGTGTGTGTCCAAACTTTCGTCAAGCAGCCAATTTTTTATCACATCATCTTGGTGGCATGACATTACATCAAGCAAGGTTTCATGTTTTTCTGATCATTTTTTATTTTTTGGAATAAAATGCCATGGCACTCCATGCATGTGTCCATGCCGTGAGACCAATATGTTTAAAAATTCCTTCTAATTTACTACACATGGAATTAACTCGCACACAAGTACACAAATATGATTTTTCAAACCGTTATGGTTAGCCGTTGCATGTACATCTAGTTCAAATTTGAATTACGGTCATTAAATGGCTAGGAAATCACTTAAATGTCTTCAAAAGGTCAAATGACCCCTGAAATTTTCCAAATTTTCACATGACAGTTGTATCAGTGCATGTTACACGTAGAAAATTTTGAAGGCCGTAAGAGGAAGCTATCTCCCGTTCGTCATCAAACATGCATTGTTCCCTCTCGGAACCACGAGCCTTCTAGTGAGTTGCTCCGGTTTGTGAGGGGTGTGTGTCCAAACTTTCGTCAAACAGGCCAATTTTTTACCACATCATCTTGGTGGCATGACATTACATCAAGCAAGGTTTCATGTTTTTCTGATCATTTTTTAATTTTTGGAATTAAAATGCCATGGCACTCCATGCATGTGTCCATGCCGTGAGACCAATATGTTTGAAAATTCCTTCTAATTTACTGCACATGGAATTAACTCGCACACAAGTACACAAATATGATTTTTCAAACCGTTATGGTTAGCCGTTGCATGTACATGTAGTTCAAATTTGAATTACGGTCATTAAATGGCTAGGAAATCACATAAATGTCTTCAAAAGGTCAAATGACCCCTGAAATTTTCCAAATTTTCACATGATAGTTTGTATCAGTGCACATAACATGTAGAAATTGTTTGAAGGCTGTAAGAGGAAGATGTATGCCGTTCGTCATCAAACATGCATTATTCCCTCTCAGAACCACGAGCCTTCTAGTGAGTTGCTCCGGTTCGTGAGGGGTGTGTGTCCAAACTTTCGTCAAGCAAGCCAATATTTGTATCACATCATCTTAGCGGCATGACATTACATCAAGCAAGGTTTCATGTTTTTCTGATCATTTTTTAATTTTTAGGAATAAAAATGCCATGACACTCCATGCATGTACATGTGTCCAAGGCGTGAGACCAATATGTTTAAAAATTCCATCTAATTTACTACACATGGTATTAACTTGCACAGAAGTACACAAATATGATTTTTCAAACCGTTATGGTTAGCCATTGAATGTACATCTAGTTCAAATTTGAGTTACGGTCATTAAATGAGTAGGAAATCACTTAAATATCTTCAAAAGGTCAAATGACCCCTGAAATTTTCCAAATTTTCACATGACAGTTTGTATTAGTGCCATGTTACACGTAGAAAATTTTTGAAGGCCGTAAGAGGAAGCTATCTGCCGTTCGTCATCAAACATGCATTGTTCCCTCTCGGAACCACGAGCCTTCTAGTGAGTTGCTCCGGTTTGTGAGGGGTGTGTGTCCAAACTTTCGTCAACAGGCCAATTTTTGTACCACATCATCTTGGTGGCATGACATTACATCAAGCAAGGTTTCATGTTTTTCTGATCATTTTTTAATTTTTTGGAATTAAAATGCCATGGCACTCCATGCATCGTGTCCATGCCGTGAGACCAATATGTTTGAAAAATTCCTTCTAATTTACTGCACATGGAATTAACTCGCACACAAGTACACAAATATGATTTTTCAAACCGTTATGGTTAGCGTTGCATGTACATGTAGTTCAAATTTGAATTACGGTCATTAAATGGCTAGAAATCACTTAAATGTCTTCAAAAGGTCAAATGACATTTTCCAAATTTTCACATGACAGTTTGTATCAGTGCACATTACATGTAGAAATTTTTGAAGGCTATAAGAGGAAGCTATATGCCGTTCGTCATCAAACATGCATTGTTCCCTCTCGAAACCACGAGCCTTCTAGTGAGTTGCTCCGGTTCGTGAGGGGTGTGTGTCCAAACTTTCGTCAAGCAAGCTAATTTTTGTATCACATCATCTTAGCGGCATGACATTACAACAAGCAAGGTTTCATGTTTTTCTGATCATTTTTTAATTTTTAGGAATAAAAATGCCATGGCACTCCATGCATGTACATGTGTGTCCATGGCGTGAGACCAATATGTTTAAAAATTCATTCTAATTTACTACACATGGTATTAACTTGCACACAAGTACACAAATATGATTTTCCAAACCGTTATGGTTAGCCATTGCATGTACATCTAGCTCAAATTTGAATTACAGTCATTAAATGACTAGGAAATCACTTAAATGTCTTCAAAAGGTCAAATGACCCCTGAAATTTTCCAAATTTTCACATTACAGTTTGTATCAGTGCACATTACATGTAGAAATTTTTTGAAGGCTGTAAGAGGAAGCTAACTGCCATTCGTCATCAAACATGCATTGTTCCCTCTCGGAACCACGAGCCTTCTAGTGAGTTGCTCCGGTTCATGAGGGGTGTGTGTCCAAACTTTCGTCAAGCAAGCCAATTTTTGTATCACATCATCTTAGCGGCATGACATTACATCAAGCAGGGTTTCATGTTTTTCTGATTATTTTTTAATTTTTTGGAATAAAAATGACATGGCACTCCATGCATGTACATGTGTCCATGGCGTGAGACCAATATGTTTGAAAATTCCTTCTAATTTACTACACATGGTATTAACTCGCACACAAGTACACAAATATGATTTTTCAAACCGTTATGGTTAGCCATTGCATTTACATCTAGTTCAAATTGGAGTTACAGTCATTAAATGGCTAGAAATCACTTAAATGTATTCAAAAGGTCAAATGACCCCTGAAATTTTCCAAATTTTCACATGACAGTTTGTATCAGTGCACATTACATGTAAAAAAATTTTGAAGGCTGTAAGAGGAAGCTGTATGCCATTCGTCATCAAACATGCATTGTTCCCTCTGGGAACCACGAGCCTTCTAGTGAGTTGCTCCGGTTCATGAGGGGTGTGCGTCCAAACTTTCGTCAAGCAAGCCAATTTTTGTATCACATCATCTTAGTGGCATGACATTACATCAAGCAAGGTTTCATGTTTTTCTGATCATTTTTTAATTTTTAGGAATAAAAATACAATGGCACTCCATGCATGTACATGTGTCCATGGCGTGAGACCAATATGTTTAAAAATTCATTCTAATTTACTACACACGGTATTAACTTGCACACAAGTACACAAATATGACTTTCCAAACCGTTATGGTTAGCCATTGAATGTACATCTAGTTCAAATTTTAATTACGGTCATTGAATGACTAGGAAATCACTTAAATGTGTTCAAAAGGTCAAATGACCCCTGAAATTTTTCAAATTTTCACATGACAGTTTGTATCAGTGCACATTACATGTAGAAATTTTTGAAGGCCGTAAGAGGAAGCTATATGCCGTTCGTCATCAAACATGCATTGTTCCCTCTCGGAACGACGAGCCTTCTAGTGAGTTGCTCCGGTTCATGAGGGGTGTGTGTCCAAACTTTCGTCAAGCAAGCCAATTTTTGTATCACATCATCTAACGGCATGACATTACATCAAGCAAGGTTTCATGTTTTTCTGATCATTTTTTAATTTTTAGGAATACAAATGCCATGGCACTCCATGCATGTACATGTGTCCATGGCGTGAGACCAATATGTTTAAAAATTCATTCTAATTTACTACACATGGTATTAACTTGCACACCAGTACACAAATATGACTTTCCAAACCGTTATGGTTAGCCATTGAATGTACATCTACTTCAAATTTGAATTACGGTCATTAAATGACTAGGAATCACTTAAATGTTTTCAAAAGGTCAAATGACCCCTGAAATTTTCCAAATTTTCACATGACAGTTTGTATCCGTGCACATTACATGTAGAAATTTTTTGAAGGCTGTAAGAGGAAGCTATATGCCGTTCGTCATCAAACATGCATTGTTCCCTCTCGGAACCACGAGCCTTCTAGTGAGTTGCTCCGGTTCGTGAGGGGTGTGTGTCCAAACTTTCGTCAAGCAAGCCAATTTTTGTATCACATCATCTTAGCGGCATGACATTACATCAAGCAAGGTTTCATGTTTTTCTGATCATTTTCTAGTTTTTAGGAATAAAAATGCCATGGCACTCCATGCCTGTACATGTGTCCATGGCGTGAGACCAATATGTTTAAAAATTCCTTCTAATTTACTACACATGGTATTAACTTGCACACAAGTACACAAATATGATTTTTCAAACCGTTATGGTTAGCCATTGAATCTACATCTAGTTCAAATTTGAGTTACGGTCATTAAATGACTAGGAAATCACTTAAATGTCTTCAAAAGGTCAAATGACCCCTGAAATTTTCCAAATTTTCACATGACAGTTTGTATCAGTGCACATTACACGTAGGAAATTTTTGAAGGCCGTAAGAGGAAGCTAACTGCCATTCGTCATCAAACATGCATTGTTCTCTCTCGGAACCACAAGCCTTCTAGTGAGTTGCTCCGGTTTGTGAGGGGTGTGTGTGTCCAAACTTTTTTCAAGCAAGACAATTTTTCTACCACATAATCTTGATGGCATG
The DNA here is from genome assembly GCF_018294505.1 of Triticum aestivum. Classification (NCBI taxonomy): domain Eukaryota; kingdom Viridiplantae; phylum Streptophyta; class Magnoliopsida; order Poales; family Poaceae; genus Triticum; species Triticum aestivum. The sequence goes on along the minus strand of NC_057810.1, from coordinate 445,491,019 downwards.
ACATTACATCAAGCAAGATTTCATGTTTTCCTGATTTTTTTTTTAATTTTTTGAAATTAAAATGCCATGGCACTCCATGCATGTACATGTGTCCATGCCGTGAGACCAATATGTTTGAAAATCCCTTCTAATTTACTACACATGCAATTAACTCGCACACAACTACACAAATATGATTTTTCAAACCGTTATGGTTAGCCATTGCATGTACATCTAGTTCAAATTTGAATTACAGTCATTAAATGGCTAGGAAATCACTTAAATGTCTTCAAAAGGTCAAATGACCCCTGAAATTTTCCAAATTTTCACATGACAGTTTGTATCAGTGCACATTACATGTAGAAATTTTTTGAAGGCTGTAAGAGGAAGCTATATGCCGTACGTCATCAAACATGCATTGTTCCCTCTCGGAACCACGAGCCTTCTAGTGAGTTGCTCCGGTTCATGAGGAGTCTGTGTCCAAAGTTTCGTCAAGCGAGCCAATTTTTGTATCACATCATCTTAGCGGCATGACATTACATCAAGCAAGGTTTCATGTTTTTCTGATCATATTTTAATTTTTAGGAATAAAAATGCCATGGCACAACATGCATGTACATGTGTCCATGGCGTGAGACCAATATGTTTAAAAATTCCTTCTAATTTACTACACATGGTATTAACTTGCACACAAGTACACCAATATGATTTTTCAAACCGTTATGGTTAGCCATTGAATGTACATCTAGTTCAAATTTGAGTTACGGTCATTAAATGACTAGGAAATCACTTAAATATCTTCAAAAGGTCAAATGACCCCTGAAATTTTCCAAATTTTCACATGACAGTTTGTATCAGTGCACATTACATGTAGAAATTTTTTGAAGGCTGTAAGAGGAAGCTATATACCGTTCGTCATCAAACATGCATTGTTCCCTCTCGGAACCACGAGCCTTCTAGTGAGTTGCTCCGGTTCGTGAGGGGTGTGTGTCCAAACTTTCGTCAAGCAAGCCAATTTTTGTATCACATCATCTTAGCGGCATGACATTACATCAAGCAAGGTTTCATGTTTTTCTGATCATTTTCTAGTTTTTAGGAATAAAAATGCCATGGCACTCCATGCCTGTACATGTGTCCATGGCGTGAGACCAATATGTTTAAAAATTCCTTCTAATTTACTACACATGGTATTAACTTGCACACAAGTACACAAATATGATTTTTCAAACCGTTATGGTTAGCCATTGAATGTACATCTAGTTCAAATTTGAATTACGGTCATTAAATGACTAGGAAATCACTTAAATGTCTTCAAAAGGTCAAATGACCCCTGAAATTTTCCAAATTTTCACATGACAGTTTGTATCAGTGCACATTACACGTAGGAAATTTTTTAAGGCCGTAAGAGGAAGCTATCTGCCATTCGTCATCCAACATGCATTGTTCTCTCTCGGAACCACGAGCCTTCTAGTGAGTTGCTCCGGTTTGTGAGGGGTGTGTGTGTCCAAACTTTTTTCAAGCAAGACAATTTTTGTACCACATAATCTTGATGGCATGACATTACATCAAGCAAGGTTTCACGTTTTCCTGATCATTTTTTTATTTTTTGAAATTAAAATGCCATGGCACTTCATGCATGTACATGTGTCCATGCTGTGAGACCAATATGTTTGAAAATCCCTTCTAATTTACTGCACATGGAATTAACTCGCACACAACTACACAAATATGATTTTTCAAACCGTTATGGTTAGCCATTGCATGTACATCTAGTTCAAATTTGAATTACAGTCATTAAATGGCTAGGAAATCACTTAAATGTCTTCAAAAGGTCAAATGACCCCTGAAATTTTCCAAATTTTCACATGACAGTTTGTATCAGTGCACATTACATGTAGAAATTTTTTGAAGGCTGTAAGAGGAAGCTATATGCCGTACGTCATCAAACATGCATTGTTCCCTCTCGGAACCACGAGCCTTCTAGTGAGTTGCTCCGGTTCATGAGGAGTCTGTGTCCAAAGTTTCGTCAAGCGAGCCAATTTTTGTATCACATCATCTTAGCGGCATGACATTACATCAAGCAAGGTTTCATGTTTTTCTGATCATATTTTAATTTTTAGGAATAAAAATGCCATGGCACTCCATGCATGTACATGTGTCCATGGCGTGAGACCAATATGTTTAAAAATTCCTTCTAATTTACTACACATGGTATTAACTTGCACACAAGTACACCAATATGATTTTTCAAACCGTTATGGTTAGCCATTGAATGTACATCTAGTTCAAATTTGAGTTACGGTCATTAAATGACTAGGAAATCACTTAAATATCTTCAAAAGGTCAAATGACCCCTGAAATTTTCCAAATTTTCACATGACAGTTTGTATCAGTGCACATTACATGTAGAAATTTTTTGAAGGCTGTAAGAGGAAGCTATATGCCGTTCGTCATCAAACATGCATTGTTCCCTCTCGGAACCACGAGCCTTCTAGTGAGTTGCTCCGGTTCGTGAGGGGTGTGTGTCCAAACTTTCGTCAAGCAAGCCAATTTTTGTATCACATCATCTTAGCGGCATGACATTACATCAAGCAAGGTTTCATGTTTTTCTGATCATTTTCTAGTTTTTAGGAATAAAAATGCCATGGCACTCCATGCCTGTACATGTGTCCATGGCGTGAGACCAATATGTTTAAAAATTCCTTCTAATTTACTACACATGGTATTAACTTGCACACAAGTACACAAATATGATTTTTCAAACCGTTATGGTTAGCCATTGAATCTACATCTAGTTCAAATTTGAGTTACGGTCATTAAATGACTAGGAAATCACTTAAATGTCTTCAAAAGGTCAAATGACCCCTGAAATTTTCCAAATTTTCACATGACAGTTTGTATCAGTGCACATTACACGTAGGAAATTTTTGAAGGCCGTAAGAGGAAGCTAACTGCCATTCGTCATCAAACATGCATTGTTCTCTCTCGGAACCACAAGCCTTCTAGTGAGTTGCTCCGGTTTGTGAGGGGTGTGTGTGTCCAAACTTTTTTCAAGCAAGATAATTTTTCTACCACATAATCTTGATGGCATGACATTACATCAAGCAAGATTTCATGTTTTCCTGATTTTTTTTAATTTTTTGAAATTAAAATGCCATGGCACTCCATGCATGTACATGTGTCCATGCCGTGAGACCAATATGTTTGAAAATCCCTTCTAATTTACTACACATGGAATTAACTCGCACACAACTACACAAATATGATTTTTCAAACCGTTATGGTTAGCCATTGCATGTACATCTAGTTCAAATTTGAATTACAGTCATTAAATGGCTAGGAAATCACTTAAATGTCTTCAAAAGGTCAAATGACCCCTGAAATTTTCCAAATTTTCACATGACAGTTTGTATCAGTGCACATTACATGTAGAAATTTTTTGAAGGCTGTAAGAGGAAGCTATATGCCGTACGTCATCAAACATGCATTGTTCCCTCTCGGAACCACGAGCCTTCTAGTGAGTTGCTCCGGTTCATGAGGAGTCTGTGTCCAAAGTTTCGTCAAGCGAGCCAATTTTTGTATCACATCATCTTAGCGGCATGACATTACATCAAGCAAGGTTTCATGTTTTTCTGATCATTTTTTAATTTTTAGGAATGAAATTACCATGGCACTCCATGCATGTACATGTGTCCATGGCGTGAAACCAATATGTTTAAAAATTCCTTCTTATTTACTACACATGGTATTAACTTGCACACAAGTACACAAATATGATTTTTCAAACCGTTATGGCTAGCTATTGAATGTACATCTAGTTCAAATTTGAGTTATAGTCATTAAATGAGTAGGAAATCACTTAAATATCTTCAAAAGGTCAAATGACCCCTGAAATTTTCCAAATTTTCACATGACAGTTTGTACCAGTGCACATTACATGTAGAAATTTTTTGAAGGCTGTAAGAGGAAGCTATATGCCGTTCGTCATCAAACATGCATTGTTCCCTCTCGGAACCACGAGCCTTCTAGTGAGTTGCTCCGGTTCATGAGGGGTGTGTGTCCAAACTTTCGTCAAGCAAGCCAATTTTTGTATCACATCATCTTAGCGGCATGACATTACATCAAGCAGGGTTTCATGTTTTTCTGATTATTTTTTAATTTTTTGGAATAAAAATGACATGGCACTCCATGCATGTACATGTGTCCATGGCGTGAGACCAATATGTTTAAAAATTCCTTCTAATTTACTACACATGGTATTAACTTGCACACAAGTACACAAATATGATTTTTCAAACCGTTATGGTTAGCCATTGAATGTACATCTAGTTCAAATTGGAGTTACGGTCATTAAATGACTAGGAAATCACTTAAATATCTTCAAAAGGTCAAATGACCCCTGAAATTTTTCAAATTTTCACATGACAGTTTGTATCAGTGCACATTACATGTAGAAATTTTTTGAAGGCTGTAAGAGGAAGTTGTATTCCATTCGTCATCAAACATGCATTGTTCCCTCTGGGAACCACGAGCCTTCTAGTGAGTTGCTCCGGTTCATGAGGGGTGTGCGTCCAAACTTTCGTCAAGCAAGCCAATTTTTGTATCACATCATCTTAGCGGCATGACATTACATCAAGCAAGGTTTCATGTTTTTCTGATCATTTTTTAATTTTTAGGAATACAAATGCCATGGCACTCCATGCATGTACATGTGTCCATGGCGTGAGACCAATATGTTTCAAAATTCATTCTAATTTACTACACATGGTATTAACTTGCACACAAGTACACAAATATGACTTTCCAAACCGTTATGGTTAGCCATTGAATGTACATCTAGTTCAAATTTTAATTACGGTCATTGAATGACTAGGAATCACTTAAATGTGTTCAAAAGGTCAAATGACCCCTGAAATTTTTCAAATTTTCACATGACAGTTTGTATCAGTGCACATTACATGTAGAAATTTTTGAAGGCCGTAAGAGGAAGCTATATGCCGTTCGTCATCAAACATGCATTGTTCCCTCTCGGAACCACGAGCCTTCTAGTGAGTTGCTCCGGTTCGTGAGGGGTGTGTGTCCAAACTTTCGTCAAGCAAGCCAATTTTTGTATCACATCATCTAACGGCATGACATTACATCAAGCAAGGTTTCATGTTTTTCTGATCATTTTTTAATTTTTAGGAATACAAATGCCATGGCACTCCATGCATGTACATGTGTCCATGGCGTGAGACCAATATGTTTAAAAATTCATTCTAATTTACTACACATGGTATTAACTTGCACACAAGTACACAAATATGACTTTCCAAACCGTTATGGTTAGCCATTGAATGTACATCTAGTTCAAATTTGAATTACGGTCATTAAATGACTAGGAATCACTTAAATGTCTTCAAAAGGTCAAATGACTCCTGAAATTTTCCAAATTTTCACATGACAGTTTGTATCAGTGCACATTACATGTAGAAATTTTTGAAGGCCGTAAGAGGAAGCTATATGCCGTTCGTCATCAAACATGCATTGTTCCCTCTCGGAACCACGAGCCTTCTAGTGAGTTGCTCCGGTTCGTGAGGGGTGTGTGTCCAAACTTTCGTCAAGCAAGCCAATTTTTGTATCACATCATCTTAGCGGCATGACATTACATCAAGCAAGGTTTCATGTTTTTCTGATCATTTTTTAATTTTTAGGAATAAAAATGCCATGGCACTCCATGCATGTAACTGTGTCCATGGCGTGAGACCAATATGTTTAGAAATTCCTACTAATTTACTACACATGGTATTAACTTGCACACAAGTACACAAATATGATTTTTCAAACCGTTATGGTTAGCCATTGAATGTACATCTAGTTCAAATTTGAGTTACGGTCATTAAATGAGTAGGGAATCACTTAAATATCTTCAAAAGGTCAAATGACCCCTGAAATTTTCCAAATTGTCACATGAGTTACGGTCATTAAATGAGTAGGAAATCACTTAAATATCTTCAAAAGGTCAAATGACCCCTGAAATTTTCCAAATTTTCACATGACAGTTTGTATCAGTGCACATTACATGTAGAATTTTTTTGAAGGCTGTAAGAGGAAGCTATATGCCGTTCGTCATCAAACATGCAATGTTCCCTCTCGGAACCACGAGCCTTCTGGTGAGTTGCTCCGGTTCGTGAGGGGTGTGTGTCCAAACTTTCGTCAAGCAAGCCAATTTTTGTATCACATCATCTTAGCGGCATGACATTACATCAAGCAAGGTTTCATGTTTTTCTGATCATTTTTTAATTTTTAGGAATAAAAATGCCATGGCACTCCATGCATGTACATGTGTCCATGGGGTGAGACCAATATGTTTAAAAATTCATTCTAATTTACTACACATGGTATTAACTTGCACACAAGTACACAAATATGATTTTTCAAACCGTTATGGTTAGCCATTGAATGTACATCTAGTTCAAATTTGAATTACGGTCATTAAATGACTAGGAAATCACTTAAATGTCTTCAAAAGGTCAAACGACCCCTGAAATTTTCCAAATTTTCACATGACAGTTTGTATCAGTGCACATTACACGAAGGAAATTTTTTAAGGCCGTAAGAGGAAGCTATCTGCCATTCGTCATCAAACATGCATTGTTCTCTGTCGGAACCACGAGCCTTCTAGTGAGTTGCTCCGGTTTGTGAGGGGTGTGTGTGTCCAAACTTTTTTCAAGTAAGACAATTTTTGTACCACATAATCTTGATGGCATGACATTACATCAAGCAAGGTTTCATGTTTTCCTGATAATTTTTTAATTTTTTGAAATTAAAATGCCTTGGCACTCCATGCATGTACATGTGTCCATGCCGTGAGACCAATATGTTTGAAAATCCCTTCTAATTTACTGCACATGGAATTAACTCACACACAACTACACAAATATGATTTTTCAAACCGTTATGGTTAGCCATTGAATGTACATCTAGTTCAAATTTGAGTTACGGTCATCAAATGACTAGCAAATCACTTAAATATCTTCAAAAGGTCAAATGACCCCTGAAATTTTCCAAATTTTCACATGACAGTTTGTATCAGTGCACATTACATGTAGAAATTTTTTGAAGGCTGTAAGAGGAAGCTATATGTCGTTCGTCATCAAACATGCATTGTTCCCTCTCGGAACCACGAGCCTTCTAGTGAGTTGCTCCGGTTCGTGAGGGGTGTGTGTTCAAACTTTCGTCAAGCAAGCCAATTTTTGTATCACATCATCTTAGCAGCATGACATTACATTAAGCAAGGTTTCATGTTTTTCTGATCATTTTTTTAATTTTTAGGAATAAAAATCCCATGGCACTCCATGCATGTACATGTGTCCATGGCATGAGACCAATATGTTTAAAAATTCCTTCTAATTTACTACACATGGTATTAACTTGCACACAAGTACACAAATATGATTTTTCAAACCGTTATGGTTAGCCATTGAATGTACATCTAGTTCAAATTTGAATTACGGTCATTAAATGACTAGGAAATCACTTAAATGTCTTCAAAAGGTCAAATAACCCCTGAAATTTTTCCATATTTTCACATGACAGTTTGTATCAGTGCACATTACACGTAGGAAATTTTTGAAGGCCGTAAGAGGAAGCTATCTGTCATTCGTCATCAAACATGCATTATTCTCTCTCAGAACCACGAGCCTTCTAGTGAGTTGCTCTGGTTTGTGAGGGGTGTGTGTGTCCAAACTTTTTTCAAGCAAGAAAATTTTTGTACCACATAATCTTGATGGCATGACATTACATCAAGCAAGGTTTCATGTTTTCCTGGTCATTTTTTAGTTTTTTGGAATAAAAATGCCATGGCACTCCATGCATGTACATGTGTCCATGCCGTGAGACCAATATGTTTGAAAATTCCTTCTAATGTACTGCACATGGAATTAACTCGCACATAACTACACAAGTATGATTTTTCAAACCGTTATGGTTAGCCATTGCATGTACATCTAGTTCAAATTTCAATTACAGTCATTAAATGGCTAGGAAATCACTTAAATGTCTTCAAAAGGTCAAATGACCCCTGAAATTTTCCAAATTTTCACATGACAGTTTGTATCAGTGCACATTACATGTAGAAATTTTTTGAAGGCTGTAAGAGGAAGCTATATGCCGTTCGTCATCAAACATGGATTGTTCCCTCTCGGAACCACGAGCCTTCTAGTGAGTTGCTCCGGTTCCATAGGGGTGTGTGTCCAAACTTTCGTCAAGCAAGCCAATTTTTGTATCACATCATCTTAGCGGCATGACATTACATCAAGCAAGGTTTTAGGTTTTTCTGATCATTTTTTTAATTTTTAGGAATAAAAATGCCATGGTACTCCATGCATGTGTCCATGTCGTGAGACCAATATGCTTGAAAACTCCTTCTAATTTACTGCACATGAAATTAACTCGCATACAAGTATACAAACATGATTTTTCAAACCATTATGGTTAGCCGTTGCATGTACATCTACTTCAAATTTGAATTACGGTCATTAAATGGCTTGAAAATCACTTAAATGTCTTCAAAAGGTCAAATGAGACCCCTGAATTTTTTCCAAATTTTCACATGACAGTTATTATCAGTGCACGTTACACGTAGAAAAATTTGAAGGCCGTAATAGGAAGCTATCTACTGTTCGTCAGCAAACATGCATTGTTCCCTCTTGAAACCACGGGCCTTCTAGTGAGTTGCTCCGGTTTGTGAATGGTGTGTGTCCAAACTTTCATGAAATAGGCCAATTTTTGTATCACATCATCTCGGTGGTATGACATTACATCAAGCAAGGTTTCATGTTTTTAATTTTTTGGAATTTAAATGCCATGGCACTCCATTCTTAATTGTGTCATAGCCGTTAGACCAATATGTTTGAAAATTCCTTCCAATTGACCACACGTGGAATTGAATCGCTCACAAGTACACAAAATATGACTTTTCAAACCGTTTTGGTTAGCTGCTGCATGTACATGTAGTTCAAATTTCAATTACGGTCATTAAATGGCTAGAAAATCACTTAAATGTCTTAAAAGGTCAAATGACCACTGAAATTTTCCAAAATTTGACATGACAACTGTATTAGTACTAAAAAAATCTCGTACATTTAAAACACCATCCGTTGCACCTTTACTCCAAATTCGTCTTTCACATCTAATAAAAAATAACTACAAGATCGCACATAGTTGTTTTGTAGCAATTGTTTGCGATGAAAATTTTTGGGTCTATTTAAGTCTTCCTCCTTAAGCTTTGCCGACTCGTCTGCTCCAGTGCCGGCAACCCCGGAATCCCCAAATCCCGATCCCCATTACCGCACCCTCTTTTTGCAAAGATGACGTCGTGGAAACGCTTCGTGAAGGTCCGTATGATGGCCGCGTCCCCCCAAGCGTCGCCGCCTGTGCCGAGAGCGCGGCCGCCTACGCCGAGAGTGCCGCCGCATCCACATTGAGCGCAGCCGCTTCCATCGAGAGGGCGTCTGCGGTAGTCGATAGGGCAGCTACAGCAGCCGAGACGTTGCATCTACTTCTGCAACGGTGGCTGCAAACGCCGAGAGCGCTTGAGCTATCGTCCGTGCCGCCGATGTCACCCTGGCCCGGGTCGAGGCCATCCATGCCAAGATATTCCAGGCCACCTCGGAATCCAGCATGCAACCCATGTCCGAAAAGGCGGCAGTGGCCATGGAGCACCTGCTTCCTCATGAGGTTGCTGAGCGGGAGCTGTATATGCAGGAGGCGGCGGAGATCGAGGAGCGCCAAGAGGAGGAGTTGCGCGTGGCCCAGGTCGAGGTAGAGAAGAGTCTGTCCATCAAGGAATCAGCGGTGGAGTACCAATGCAAGCTCTGGCACAGCCACTACTACAAGTACTACAACCTTGAGGGTGGCGCCGAGGACGAGGACACGGTCGACTTCAGTAGGGGGGACGCGGAGTCCACCAATGGCGGCATGTCCCCAGGACAAGTCATCGACGTCTCATCTCACACCGGCGATGGATAGGCCGGCGCAAAAGCGGATTTGTTAAAATTATTCATACTTAGGCTTTGTTTTTAATGCTGGTCTTTTGTTAGAGCAATGTTTACGTGAACTGTCTCTGTTTAATTACTAAAATTGCTTGATTCAGTAAGTCTGGTATGTGTGTTGTACGCTCTTTTGTGTGCCCAAATTAGCAAGCGGTGTTAAATTATGCAATGACGTATGCGGGGAAATTTTCACCAAAATTCAATTATCAAACTCATCCCATGTGCGTTAAGTAGAAGAATCGTTTGCGATGCACACTATCATTCAAAGTGAATGGTGTCCGGCGGTATCGCGCACAAAGTTTCCCTCCACATTTCGAAAATTTTGGCCTACCATCGAAATATCTACCCTCCCCCCTCCCCATCCCCTTTTCTCCCTGACCAGAAGTCACATTTCCCCTGTTTCCTCCTTCCTTCCTTCCTAAGCTATAGCCGCTTCCTCGCTTGCTCCCTCGCTCTCGCCGTCTCGCATCCTACCGCCGGGGTCGCCATGGTCTTCTTCAAAGACCTCTCCAGCGGTTCCTCCTCCGACGACGACTCCTTCACCACCCGGGTATGCCTCTCTTCTCTCTCTCGGGCTATGACTTTGAATGAAGGATTTTTACCCAACGGTCAATTCCCTAGGACCATCAGTTGCAATGAATGGAGCGGGGTGGCTGAAGATTTGTCTGCTTATTGTCACCATCAATCTCCATGCATGAAGCTAGTCGCGTTTGAATCTGTGGACAATGGGAGGAAGTTTCTAGCATGCTCACAGAAGGTTAGACCCTCTTTCGTTGTTACAAATCATTTGTTAGATGTGATTCAGACACTGTCACGGTTCCAACCCATTCATACCACACCTTCAACCAAACGCATCCTAAGACAATGTCACAGTTTGTGCCTAGTATCTAAAAATGTTGACATCTCATCAGCGGTGCTGTCGGTGTCAAAACCGGCGGATCTCGGGTAGGGGGTCCCGAACTGTGCGTCTAGGCGGATGGTAACAGGAGACAAGGGACACGATGTTTTTACCCAGGTTCGGGCCCTCTCGGTGGAGGTAAAACCCTACTCCTGCTTGATTAATATTGATGATATGGGTAGTACAAGAGTAGATCTACCACGAGATCAAGGAGGCTAAACCCTAGAAGCTAGCCTATGGTATGATTGTTGTTTGTCCTACGGACTAAAACCCTCTGGTTTATATAGACACCGGAGAGGGCTAGGGTTACACAGAGTCGGTTACAATGGTAGGAGATCTACATATCCGTATCGCCAAGCTTGCCTTCCACGCCAAGGAAAGTCCCATCCGGACATAGGACGAAGTCTTCAATCTTGTATCTTCATAGTCTTGGAGTCCGGCCAATGATGATAGTTCAGCTATCCGGACACCCCCTAGTCCAGGACTCCCTCAGTAGCCCCTGAACCAGGCTTCAATGACGACGAGTCCGGCGCGCATATTGTCTTCGACATTGCAAGGCGGGTTCCTCCCCCGGATAATTCACAGAGGATTTTGAAGACCAGGATAGTGTCCGGCTCTGCAAAATAAATTCCACATTCCACCGTAGAGAGAATAATATTCACACAAGTTCAATCTACTGACGTATTTCGCGACATGACGTCACACCACGGCCAAGCCTTTATTCGAATCATTTTTATTGTTCCACTTCAGCGCGTTTAGCGAAGCGGTTTCCTTGGCACGTCTTGTCACAGTAGAGATCGTGTCCCCTTATTCCGAGATTTTCATCAATACGGACGTGGGTAACCCAACCGCGCCATTGATTGCGGCGCTTGGGAGCTAAGCGAGTTTTACCGGGCTGGTGGGGACGCATAGTTTTGTCCGCCCATATATAAGGGGATAAGGATCCACCTTTTTACCTACGCCTTCTTCCTCCTTTGCTTATCCATCTCCGCGCACTTGAGCTCCAGCGCCCAAGCCCGCACATCTCACCTCAACCTTCTCCAACCATGTCTGGAGCGGGAGGCAAGTGGATGGCCTCCTCCATCACGGAGGGGCACATCAAAAAGCTGCGCAAGGCCGGATACTTGTCCAGCGATATCGCGCACCGGCTCCCCGACGAGGGGCAGCTCATCCCCACCCCCAGGCCCCATGAGAGGGTGGTATTCCTTCCCCATTTCCTCCGCAGACTGGGCTTCCCACTCCACCCCTTTGTCCGGGGGCTCATGTTCTACTATGGCCTGGATTTCCATGATCTGGCCCCGAATTTTATCCTCAACATCTCGGCGTTTATCGTCGTGTGCGAGGCTTTCCCCTGCATCTAGCCCCACTTCGGCTTATGGCTAAAGACTTTTAATGTCAAGCCGAAGGTAGTGGGTGGCCGCCAAGCGAAGTGCGGAGGTGCCATGGTGGGCAAGATGCCCAACGTCACCTGGCTCGAGGGCGCCTTCATGGAAACCATCAAAGGGTGGCAATCGGGGTGGTTCTACATCACCGAGCCGCGTGACCCTGAATGGGCAGCGGCTCCCGAATTCAGATCGGGCATCCCCACACGGCTCACCTCCTGAAAAGAGAAGGGCCTGTTGTGGGGCAATTCGGAGGAGCTGACTGGACTCCAATCCTGTCTCCAAACCCTGGTGAACAAGAAGCTCAAGCTTGTCAATGTAGTCCAGGTCATGCTCATCTGCCAGATTCTCCCATGCCAACAGCGGGACTTCAACTTGTGGGAGTTTGATCCGGCACAACACCAGAGTTTGAGCGGGCTCTTCGACACTACGTATGAAGAGGCCTGGAGGGTGCTGTTCAAGGGCGCCGAGGCTCCCGCATCCGCTACCGAAGATCGCGAATTCAGCTCGCAGCGTCGGGCTGGCGAGGTAAGCTATATTATCGTTTACGGGACACTTGCTTTCCATAGTTTGACTCTATGTGGGATCTAAACTCCCAATACCTTTAACAGGCCTGGCAGAAGACGTCCAGATAGGTTAACTGTCCGGCTCCCCTTCCAGAAGACCCAGCGGATGCCCGTTTGACAGGGCTGCTGGTCCCGGCGCCTTACGTGGTGCCGGAGAAGAAGGCCAAGAAGAAGGCCACGGGAACCCGGAGGAGTTCCCGGCGCCAGGTGTTATCGGACTCATCGTCTGATGACTCCGAGGCGGACTCCTCCCACGAAGACGAGGAGGAGAAGAAAGAGGCCTCTCCCCCAGCGGGGGAAGAGAAGAAAAGGAAGGCTTCCCCAACGGGGGAGGCCGAAGGGTCCAAGAAAGGAAGGACCCTTCCCCCGGACTGTTCCACCAACAACGACGACGGCGAAGAGGAGTGGCCCTCGAGGGCCAAGCCCTTGGCGAGATCGTAAGTGTCTGGATTCCAGAATAACTCATGTTTTTTCTTTCGTTGCATAGCGTCTTCTAATGCCAAATACAACCATGTAGTCCGCCCAAGGACGATCTCCCCGCTTCATCGAGCGGGTCCCTGGGTTCGTTGGATGTGAATAGCGCTTCACTTCCGACCGCCTCCTCCCCTCGTGACGCAGACAACGCCGAGGTGGGGTCCTAGAAGGGGACCAGCCAGGAGGAGGAGGCCCCGGTGGTGCCGCGGGGCAACCTCCCGGACTTTGGACCGGACTCCGCACCGGAACCTTTGGTGGTTCCAGAGTCCGGCGGGCAGCCCCTTTGTGAGAAGGGTAAGACAGCGAAGCCGGCGGCCTCCGTCGAACCGGAGGCGCAGGATAACTTGCTGGAGGCACTCAACAGCTCTTCCATCGACGAGGAACACCGCACTGTCATGAGTGCGGTGATTCAGAAGGTTCAGCTCGCCAAGAGCGGGCTGACCGAAGCCTGCAGAAGCCTTCTAACAGGCTTTGAGGTATGTGATTAGGATGTGTAAAAATAGTACCGCATAGACAGTAGCCCCTGATGCTTAATTCGGTGTTCGGAAAGAAAAGCCGAACTGAGGATCTAAAAAGATATACGCAGGAGTCTAACAAAAATATGTCAATATGGGAATGCAGGCTGCGCTTCTAACCTCTGCCGCATTGACTACGAACGTCAATTCCTTGAAGCAGAGCCTCGAGCGGTCCGAGATCGAGCTTGGCCGTGCCAAGAAGCAGCTCGAGGACAAGGAAGGTAAGTAACACCTTCTTAAAGTTGTACCTTATAGAAAAGGATTTGGTTGCAAAAATAAAAAATGACAGGAATAACGTGGGTACTCCAGGGGCTACGAACAAGGTGGCGACCCTAAAGGAGGCGGTGTCCGCGGCCGAATGCAATGCGGCCATGGAACGCGCCGAGCCAGAGAAGCAGGAGGCGCGGGTGGCGGAGGTGCGGCAAGAGCTCCAGGCTCTCGTGGAAAAACACGAGAGTTTGGAGCGTGACTCGAAGACTCGAGAGTCCGAGCTCGCGTCGGCTCTTGAGAGTGCCAGAGCCGCTAAGGCCGAAGCCCAGAAGGCCCTCCAGGAAATTGAGGCAGTAAAGAAGATAGCGGCGGGTAAGGCATTCGTCATGCAGAGCAAGCATGTAAAAGTGAATTACTTGTTACTTACCCAAATTCGGAGCTCTCCAGGAGCATTCGCAGATCTGCCCCGTAGCGTGTCCGATGCTGCCGCATTCTACAGAGACAAGGAGGGGAGCTCGACAGAAAAGGTGTTCTGGTCTCAGTATGCTGAGGCCGGACATCCGGTGCCCCTGAACGACCAGCTGAAGCAGCTGGTCGAGCTCCACAAGGTGGCCGAACAGGCCATGAAGGGCCACATAGTTCGGCTGTGGCCCAAAGAAGCCATGCCTGGGAGCTACTTCAGTCTGGTGCGGCGGCTGGTGGACGTCTGTCCATGGGTTGACATCATCAAGCACTCCGCCTGCATCGAGGGCGCCCGTCGGGCCCTTGCCCGCGCTAAGGTGCATTGGGGCAAGATGGACGCCGAGAAGCTTGTGACGGACGCGCCACCGCTGGGCAAGGAGTATCGTACGCCCGAGATGTATTATAAGGGTGTCTTGAAGGGTGCCCGCATTATTGCGGGTGAATGCTCCAAAGATGTATTTTTTTAGTATACTCACATTTTGTTATCCTGTGCGCTGAAGACTTTGTTCATATGTGCTAAGCAACGCTTGTTAATTTAAAATATTACCTTCTGTGCGGCCGTTTATCAAATCTGAGAGATGGCAAGTTGTTGTCTTTGGCCCCCATGCCACGAGTGCTGGGGTGTTCGGGATAAACTTGAGCGCTCTTGTTCTCATTTTTGGGTCCTTCTAGGGAGGCGCTCAACACAACGAACGAGGCAACCGGACTTATAATGCTTGAACACTCTCACTTAGCCATAGAATTCTATAATTTTAAATTTCGGCGAAGCCCCTAGTGTTCGGAAGGCCGAATTCGGGGCGCTATCCACGCCTGTGCCGGACAAAGCCGGTTCCTCGCTCCAAGCGGCATAAGTCTTTAGGGACTCGAAAAAACCTCTCGAACAACGACCGGCTCTCGCCCCTTCATGACGGTCAGTTTTAGCTTTCTCCACTGAGCTGCTCAGCCCAGCTCAACTGGGGTACAATCGCAGTGGTTCTCCCAGCGCTACCTTAGCCGATATAACGGAACGTAAGGTACCAAAACAAGGGCGCCGAGCAAACCCAACTATTGACCCAAGACATGATTCGGAGCCGATGCATATAATGCTATAAGTTCCGGGTGCCGCACTTGTGAAAGTGTTCGGAATTATCACACCATAATTTAGGGAACTTAAGCCCCTAGTGTATTTGGCCGTACCAAAGCGTACGGATGCAACATGTCATAAGTGAACATATATATAAAAAGGAATGCAATGATAGGCAAAAAGCGATGCATTGTTTATTCAAAAAATACTGCCTTGAATGCGGAACGATACAAATAGTGCGATAAGCAAGGGGTGGAACTATTTAGCATGTCCCCCTCTAGGGGTAGGCTGCGGAATGGTGTATAAAACAGGTATAATGCTCGTAATGGAGACCACCTGGATACTCGTCGTAGCTTTTCTGCTTCCCTGGCTGTTGCATCGTGAGTTCGACAGGTCTACTGCCGGACAGGGCTTCTGGGAAACGGAGTCCTGAGGATAAGAAGAAAAAAGAAAAAAAAAGGATGACACATTTGGGAGGCCCTGGTGTGGTTCAGCCGCACTCTGGGCCTGCCGTGGTCGTGCCCCTCCCCCTATGCCCATGGTATCTCCAGAGTGTAATGATGTACGCGTGGTACTGGTCTCGCGGTTTTGCGAGGGCTGGGGTTGGGGCCGCATTGCTACGCATGCTCGGAACGTGCCAGGTGGTCTTGTTGTAGGTTACTCCGGGCGCTTGACGGTGTCCGGTCACTTAACAGCCGGACTCGAGAAATGCCTTAAGAGGCTACTCTGTACTTCCGCCGCGAGAGCCGCTGTATGATCCTCCGTTCGGAGAGAGCGTTCGGTGTTTCCGTTGACCGTGATGACTCCTCGAGGGCCTGGCATCTTGAGCTTGATGTATGCATAGTGCGGCACCGCATTGAACTTTGCAAACGCGGTTCGTCCGAGCAGTGCATGATAGCCGCTGCGGAACGGAACTATGTCAAAGATTAACTCCTCGCTTCGGAAGTTACCCGGGGATCCGAAGACCACTTCAAGTGTAACTGAGCCTGTACAATTGGCCTATACACCTGGTATGACGCCTTTGAAGGTCGTCTTTGTGGGTTTAATCCTTGAGGGGTCTATGCCCATCTTGCGCACTGTATCCTGATAAAGCAGGTTCAGGCTGTTGCTGCCGTCCATCAGGACTCTAGTGAGGTGAAATCCATCGACGATTGGGTCCAAAACCAATGCGGCGAATCCGCCATGGCGGATGCTAGTGGGATGGTCCCTTCGATCAAAAGTGATTGGGCAGGAGGACCACGGATTGAACTTCGGGGCGACTGGCTCCATCGCGTATATGTCCCTGAGCGCACGCTGATGGGGTTATGTACCTAGGGTAGGGTCATAGACCTGATCCAAGTAACTTACCCCAGGACATCCTTAGAAGAGGTCGCCTTCCAGTCGACCAACGAGGATTCACTCGACTGGCCTGAAGGACTCGACCACGAAGACTCACTCGACCACCAGGAGGTCAAGAGGCACTCTGCACTGCAACGGCCTGTAATCAAGTAGACTTTATGATAGTAAAGGCCTTTATGTGGGGCGTTACCAGTAACGCCCCAGACTTAACTCACCTTAAACCCTCTCCTACGTGGGCTGGCTGGGGTCCTGGCGCACTCTATATAAGCCACCCCCCTCCACAAGCAGAAGGGTTGGGCATCTTGTAATTCATACATTCATAATCCACTCGACCGCCTCCGGGCTCCGAGACGTAGGGTTGTTACTTCTTCCGAGAAGGGCCTGAACTCGTACATCCTTTGTGCTTACAACCTCTCCATAGCTAGGACCTTGCCTCTTCATACCTACCCCCCACTCTACTGTCAGACTTAGAACCACGACAGTTGGCGCCCACCGTGGGGCAGGTGTTTTAGCGATTTTGTGGAGAAGTTGCGATTCTTCCGAGTACTTTCATCATGGTGTTTGCTGGAGTTTTGGTCGAGGGTCAAGAGATCCGTCTCGGCACTCTCACCTTCATCGCCGACGACTCCGCATGGCTCCAGGAGGCTCCACTCGACGTAGATGCGCTCCCCGTCCGCGGTGCGACGCATTTTCGCGCATGTGTCCGCGGCGTTCTGCTGCGGCAACCGTCGACCCAGTATCGGTCGGCTCCTCCATCGTCCACCCTCCTGGTCTCCCGCCAGCGCAAGCGCTCAGGCCGGTCGAGGCTTCAGCGATGGGTGAGTCACGCGGTGGCTCGCCAGTCGGCCACTACACAAGTTGCGGCAATCGAGCCCAACGAATCTCTCTACGGTTTGTTCGATCAGTCGACTGGCTCCGGAGAGACTGCATCCGAGTGCGGAAGCAGTGATCCAGCGGCGGAAATCTTGATGGTCGACGGGCCCCACAGCCCTCCTGGCTTCGCCCGTGGTGGTGGAGCAGGTGACGGCGGCGACCCTGCACGAGGCTACGAAGAGTATCAGCCCGAGCCACTCGACTCTCTGCAAAGAGAAGAGCTTCGCCGCAGGAACGAGGATCCCCTGCGTATTCCCATCGCAGGAGAAACCCCCGAGGCTCGTGCCTTGGAGGAGGCGCGACTGGCCAATTTGGCCGAGCGCACTCGACTGGAGAACCTTCAGCGAGCACTTGACGAGCGCGCGCGGCAACGAGTTCCCGACACCAGTCGACGTCAACTCTTCCCGCCGACTCAGGTATATCGAACCCCAATTCAGAATTTAGCAGCTGCGACCCGTATAGCAGAGTCCATTCAACCTTCGCAGTCGGAAGCTGGCAGAGGTTTGCTGCAGATCAGGGATCTGCTCCGGGCAGCAGGAGATCAGAATTCAGCCGTGTCTCAGTCGCGCAACAGAATTCACAGTCGATCTGTCACTGTGAATACGGTTCAGTCGGCTCACAGCCCCAGATCGCCTCCGCGGCGCGAAGGGCGTGAGAATCGGCGAGATCAATATGGCGACAGACTCGACCGAGATGATAGGCGTCGAGTGCCCTATTCCCCTCCGAGGGGTGGGTCTTACGCTCCTCGGCAGCCAGATGATAGGCGTCAGTACAGTACTGGGCGTAGGGTTCCAGTTGACCCCAGAGAGCCAGGCTTCGACGCGCGATCCATTATCGTGCAAGGGTTGGTCGACCGGAACAGAGCCCATCGAGGCGCACTCGACAGAGATGTACCCTCGAGCAGTCGAGTACATGTTTCTGGTCCTGAATGTTTCAGCAGAGCTATCAGAGCCGCAGTTATCCCCCCCAATTTCAGGTTGGCGACAGGAGTCAGCAAGTTCACTAGTGAGTCTAAGCCTGAAACTTGGCTTGAAGACTACCGAGTGGCAGTTCAGATCGGTGGTGGGAACGACGAGGTGGCCATGAAGCATTTGCCCCTCATGTTGGAAGGTTCTGCCAGGGCATGGTTGACTCAATTACCTCCTAGCAGCATTTACACTTGGGAAGATCTGTCCCGAGTGTTCGTCAGAACATTTGAAGGGACTTGCAAGCGACCAGCGGGATTGACAGAGTTGCAAGTCTGCGTGCAGAAAACTAATGAGACTCTCAGAGAGTATATTTAGAGGTGGATCACTTTACACCACACTGTGGAAAATGTCTCTGATCATCAGGCAGTATGCGCCTTCAAAGACGGCGTCAAGAATAGAGAACTGAGTCTGAAATTTGGTCGAACCGGTGACATGACCTTGAGTCGGATGATGGAGATTGCTACCAAGTACGCCAACGGCGAAGAAGAAGACCGACTCCGAAGCGGCAAGCACAAGCCGAGTCAGTCGGAAAAAGGAAACACCAGTCGGAAACAGAAGCGGAAGGCTGAACCGGCAGCTCCTGGAGAGGCTCTGGCCGTGACTCAAGGAAAGTTTAAGGGGAAACCAAAAGGATCCTGGAACCCCAAGAAGGTAAAGGATAAAGAAGGGAACGACGTGATGGATATGCCGTGTCACATTCACACGAAGAAAGATGAAGAGGGGAATATCATTTACCCAAAGCACACCACTCGCCAATGTCGACTCCTGATCCAGCAGTTTCAGGGAAAACAGTCTAAGGACAAGGAGAAGGAGTCGGACAAGGCCGAAGACAAAGAAGACAGTGAGGGAGGATATCCGCATATCAACTCCACTCTGATGATCTTTGCAGATGTGGAAAGCAGAAGTCGACTAAAAGTGATTAACCGAGAGGTGAACATGGTTGCCCCAGCAAAGGCAAATTATCTGAAGTGGTCTCAAACACCCATCACATTCGACCAATCTGATCACCCGACTCATATTGCCACCCCCGGGAGGCAAGCTTTGGTGGTCGATCCAGTTGTCGAAGGCACTCGACTGACAAAGGTGCTGATGGATGGTGGAAGTGGGCTGAACTTATTGTATGCAGACACATTGAAAGGTATGGGCATTCCGATGTCCCGACTGAGCACTAGTAACATGAGCTTCCATGGAGTTATACCAGGGAAGAAGGCCGAGTCACTCGGCCAGATAGCTTTGGACGTAGTGTTTGGCGATTCAAAGCATTTTCGCAAAGAAAAGTTGACGTTTGAGGTCGTGGATTTTCAAAGTGCATATCATGCCATTTTGGGGAGACCAGCCTATGCACGGTTCATGGCCCGACCATGTTACGTGTACCTCAAATTGAAGATGCCCGGTCCCAAAGGTGTGATCACTGTCACCGGTGATAGGAAAAAGGCAGAGGAGTGTTTTCAGAAGGGCTCCAAGATTGCCGATTCCCAAGTGACAGCGGTCGAGTTCGAAGAATACAAGCAAAACGCAGATCCGAGTGACTTATTGCGATCCAAGAAGCCCGCCACAGAGTCTGCATTCCAGTCGTCCGGTGAGACGAAGCCTGTTCGCATTCACCCGACCGACCCCGAAGCAGCTCCGACCCGCATCTCCACAACACTCGACCCAAAATAGGAAGAAGCGCTCATCCAGTTCCTCCGTGAGAACTGGGACATTTTTGCATGGAAGCCCGCTGACATGCCAGGTGTTCCCAGGGGACTGGCTGAGCATCGCCTAAGAGTCGACTCGTCTGCAAAACCAGTCAAAGAACATCTTCGGCGGTCCGCCGTCCAGAAGAGAAAGGCCATCGGTGAAGAAGTGGCTCGACTGTTGGCGGCAGGATTTATCCGAGAGATATACCACTCCGAGTGGCTCGCTAATGTCGTCATGGTTCCTAAGAAGGACAAGTCGCTCCGAATGTGCATTGATTTCAAGCACATCAACCGGGCCTGCCCGAAAGATCACTTTCCTCTCCCTCGCATAGATCAAATTGTTGACTCGACCGCGGGATGCGAGAGGTTGTCTTTTTTAGATGCTTACTCCGGGCCTGATGAGGTAAAAACAGCTTTCATCACTCCATTCGGGTGCTTCTTCTATATCACCATGCCATTCGGCCTCAAGAATGCCGGAGCCACATTTATGCGAATGATTCAGAAGTGTCTACTCACCCAAATCAGTCGGAATGTGGAAGCTTATATGGATGATATTGTTGTCAAGTCACGAAAAGGTTCCGACCTGCTCGCTGACCTCGCCAAAACATTTGCCAACCTCAGAAGGTATGATATCAAGCTCAATCCATCAAAGTGCACATTTGGAGTTCCTGGTGGCAAGTTACTCGGTTTTCTCATTTCCGAACGGGGAATCGACGCCAACCCAGAAAAGATTGGCACTATTCTCCGAATGAAACGCCCTGTGCGAGTGCACGATGTCCAGAAGCTTACTGGATGCTTGGCCGCATTAAGTCGATTCATCTCACGACTCGGTGAAAAGGCACTGCCTCTTTACCGACTGATGAAGAAGGCTGACAAGTTCGAGTGGACTCCAGAAGCTGATACAGCGTTTGCCGAGCTAAAAGCTCTGCTCTCCACCCAGCCGGTGCTTGCTGCTCCAATCAGCAAAGAGCCTCTGTTGCTCTACATCGCAGCCACAGGACAAGTCGTCAGTACTGTGCTAACGGTCGAGCGGGAAGAAGAAGGAAAAGCTCTCAAAGTTCAGCGCCCAGTGTATTATTTGTCTGAAGTCTTGACTCCATCCAAGCAGAGATATCCTCATTATCAGAAGCTTGTGTATGGAATATACATGACCACAAAGAAGGTTGCTCATTATTTCTCTGACCATTCCATCACAGTCGTCAGCGACGCTCCACTATCAGAGATTTTGCACAACAGAGATGCAACTGGTCGAGTGGCCAAATGGGCGATTGAACTTCTTCCCCTTGATATCAAGTTTGAGGCAAAGAAAGCCATTAAGTCCCAAGCAATAGCAGATTTCCTCGCCGAGTGGATCGAACAGCAGCAGCCGACTGAAGTTCACTCGGAGCATTGGACCATGTTTTTCGATGGCTCTAAGATGTTGAATGGTTCCGGTGCTGGGGTCGTCCTGGTTTCCCCCAGAGGAGATAAGCTCAGATATGTGCTCCAGGTTCACTTTGATTCCTCCAACAATGAGGCAGAATATGAGGCCCTCCTATATGGGTTGCGCATGGCCATTTCACTCGGCGTCCGTCGCCTAATGGTCTATGGCGACTCGGATTTAGTGGTCAATCAGGTGATGAAAGAGTGGGACGTGAGAAGCCCAGCCATGACTGGATACTGCAGTGCAGTAAGGAAGCTGGAGAAGAAGTTCGAGGGGTTGGAGCTCCATCATATACCCCGACTGAAAAATCAAGCAGCTGATGATCTAGCAAAGATAGGTTCCAAGAGAGAAGCCATTCCGAGTGGTGTGTTCTTGGAGCATATACACACTCCATCAGTCAAAGAAGATCCTTTCACCGAAGAAACTCCACAGCCCAAGAGTGCCACAGATCCGACTGAAGTTGAAGTCCCAGCGGTGGTCAACTTGATCATGGAGGTTTTGGTAGTCATTCCCGACTGGACGATTCCGTATGTCGCATATATCTTGAGGAAAGAGCTTCCGGAGGATGAGGAAGAGGCTCGACAGATCGTCCGTCGATCTAAGGCCTTTACCGTCATCAAAGGACAATTATACAGAGAAAGCGCGACTGGAGTCGGTCAGAAGTGCATAACACCAGAAGAAGGTCGACTCATCCTCAATGATATTCACTCGGGGACCTGTGGTCATCATGCGTCCTCTCGGACCATCGTGGCCAAAGCATACCGAGCCGGATTTTACTGGCCCAAGGCGAATGAGATGGCAAAGGAGATAGTGGATAAGTGCGAGGGGTGTCAGTTCTACTCGAATATGTGCACAAACCTGCGTCAGCTTTGAAGACCATCCCACTCGTCTGGCCTTTTGCAGTTTGGGGGCTGGACATGGTCGGCCCTTTGAGAACAGGACGAAGTGGCTTCACGCATGTACTGGTGGCAGTCGACAAGTTCACCAAGTGGATCGAGGCTAAACCAATCAAGAGCCTTGACACCGGTACTGCTGTTAGCTTCATCAGGGAACTAATATTCAGATATGGAGTCCCGCACAGCATCATTACGGATAATGGGTCAAACATTGACTCAGAGGAATTCAGAACCTTCTGCAACTCCCAGGGCACACGGGTCGACTACGCATCAGTCGCCCATCCGCAGTCGAATGGACAAGCAGAGCGAGCTAATGGACTGATTCTCAAGGGACTGAAGCCTCGACTGATGCATGATCTCAAACACGCGGCTGGAGCTTGGGTCGACGAACTTCCATCTGTACTCTGGGGACTGCGGACCACGCCTAATCGGTCGATCGGAAGAACTCCATTCTTCTTGGTCTACGGAGCTGAAGCAGTCTTGCCGAGTGATCTTCTCCACAATGCTCCTCGAGTTGAAATCTACAATGAAGCAGAAGCTGAACAAGTGCGGCAGGACGCAGTCGACCTTTTGGAGGAAGAAAGGGAGATGGCTCTGATCCGGTCGACCATCTACCAACAAGATCTGCGCCGTTTCCACGCCCGAAATGTGAGAGGTCGAGCCTTCCAGGAAGGGGATTTGGTTCTCCGAGTGGATCAGCACAAACCACACAAGCTTGCTCCTTCTTGGGAAGGCCCCTTCATCGTCACCAAGGTCCTCCACAACGGGGCGTACCGTCTTTACAACGTCGAGCATAATATCGACGAGCCCCGAGCTTGGAACGCGGAGCTACTCCGCCCATTCTACACTTAAGTTTTATCACTCGGATGAGTTGCAATAAAATACTTTTGTAGTTCATGGACCTCAAAATAATAGTGTCATAGTTCCTCCATAATTTTTGTCACTTTTTATTTTTGTCCAATAAAATTCCCCCTCAGTGGGTGACTTAGCTGCGAATCCGTTTCGCCTAAGTTTGTCAAAATCCTACCGAGTGGTGAGCCAGACTCTCACTCGGAGGCTTAGCTGCGAATCCGTTTCACCTAAGTTATCAAAATCCTACCGAGTGGTGAGCCAGACTCTCACTCGGAGGCTTAGCTGCGAATCCATTTCGCCTAAGTTATCAAAATCCTACCGAGTGGTAAGCCAGCCTTCCACTCGGAGGCTTAGCTGCGAATCCGTTTCGCCTAAGTTATCAAAATCCTACCGAGTGGTGAGCCAGCCTTCCACTCGGGGGCTTAGCTGCAGTCCAAGGACTCGCCTAAGTTTATCAAAATCCTACCGAGTGGTAAGCCAGCCTTCCACTCGGGGCTTAGCTGCAGTCCAAGCCACTCGCCTAAGTTATCAAAATCCTACCTAGTGGAGAGCAATCCTTCCACTCGGGGGTTTAGCTGCGAATCCGTTTCGCCTAAGTTTATCAAAATCCTACCGAGTGAAGAGCAATCTTCTCACTCGGAGGCTTAGCTGCGAATCCATTTCGCCTAAGTTATAAAAATCCTACCGAGTGAAGAGCAACCCTCTCACTCGGGGGCTTAGCTGCAGTCCAAGCACTCGCCTAAGTTGTGAAAATCCTACCGAGTGAAGAGCAACCCTCTCACTCGGGGGCTTAGCTGCAGCCCTGTGCTCGCCTAAGTTATAAAAATCCTACCGAGTGAAGAGCAACCCTCTCACTCGGGGGCTTAGCTGCAGTCCAAGCACTCGCCTAAGTTGTGAAAATCCTACCGAGTGAAGAGCAACCCTCTCACTCGGGGGCTTAGCTGCAGCCCTGTGCT
This sequence comes from Triticum aestivum, assembly GCF_018294505.1. Lineage (NCBI taxonomy): Eukaryota > Viridiplantae > Streptophyta > Magnoliopsida > Poales > Poaceae > Triticum > Triticum aestivum. The sequence continues at coordinate 445,466,451 of NC_057810.1, read as the reverse complement.
CGCCTAAGTTATAAAATCCTACCGAGTGAAGAGCAACCCTCTCACTCGGGGCTTAGCTGCAGTCCAAGCACTCGCCTAAGTCATGAAAATCCTACCGAGTGAAGAGCAACCCTCTCACTCGGGGGCTTAGCTGCAGCCCTGTGCTCGCCTAAGTTACAAAAATCCTACCGAGTGAAGAGCAACCCTCTCACTCGGAGGCTTAGCTGCAGCCTCGCGCTCGCCTAAGTTATAAAATCCTACCGAGTGAAGAGCAACCCTCTCACTCGGAGGCTTAGCTGCAGCCCAGTGCTCGCCTAAGTGGATCAAAGAATAGGTCGATTGCAGAAAAGGCGCCTTGCTTTGAACCTGCAAAAGACATTTTGAGCCGAGGACAGCCATATTCAAGCGCCAAATCCAAGTTTGAATCGATATCTAAAGGAACCGAAAGTGCTCAGGCATCAAGCCTGTTAAGGTTTGTCGGTTACAATTTCACTCGGCATACCGAGGCAAATTTAAAGCGTCGAGCCAGAAGAAGTTTTTTACCCCTCCTGTGGAGGGCTGGAAGGTGCAACAAATTCATCAAGGTCAATCCCGTCGGCGATCCGAGTGGCAGCTGCAAGGAAAGTTTCCATAAAGGACCTGAAGTCGTGCTTCTTGGTGTTGGCCACCCGAAGGGCCGCCAGCTTCTCTTCTCACGCATCTTTGCAGTGGACCCAGGCCAGACACAGAGCGACATCTGCACCGCACCGAGCCGAGGACTTCTTCCACTCCTGCACTCGACCAGGGATCGTGTTCAAGCGGGCCATCAGCGACTCAAGGTCATTCTGAAGTGTCTCCTCAGGCCAGAGCGTCGAGTCGATGCGAGATGTGGCAGCCTTCAGCCTTGCGAGATAGTCCACGACAGCTGCAACACGAGACTCCAGTCGGAAAACATCCATAGCAACTTCGTCGTTCACCGGAGAATTGACGGGGTCAAGGTTTGGCTCCAGTCGGCTGGCTTCTTCTTCAAAATTTTGACAAAATTCTGCAAGGGTGATAGTCGAATGGAAAAAGCCACAATTGGAAATATTTGCCAAACATGGAGATTTACCTTCGAGCATAAGAAACAGCTTCTTGGCAAGGCCACTCAGGAAGGCTTCCAGTTCAGTTTTCTTCTCAGTCAATTTGCTGACTTGGTCGGTCAGGGCAGCTTTGTCAGTTCTCAGTCGACTGACCTCCTTGTTGGCAATCCCAAGAGCAGTTTTCAGGTTGGTATTGTCTTGTTCGAGCTTGGTGACTGAAGCTAACTTCTCGTCAGCAAGCTTGATCTTTTCAGCTAGCTCAAGCTCTTTCTTCTGCTGGGCCTCCCTTACCTTACCTGCAAGTTACAGCAAGATCAGATGCTGAAACAAGCAAAGGGAAAAGCAGTCGTCAGGGTCTCACCAAACATACCTTCGGTCTCCTCCTTTGCCTTTGTCAGCTTCTCCTGAACCAGCTTCAAGCTCAGCTCGACTTGAGTATGTTTTTGTTCCAGCTCTGAGTAGCGAGCCACAAGATCACAAGAGTTCTGCGAAGAACCAATCGACTAAATGTCAAATATAATTCACTTCCGAGTGAAAAAGGGAAAAACACACGTTTCTAAGACTACAGCCGAATACAAGCATTCGACCGTAGTCTCGGGGACTACACCCAGTGGGTGCACTCAGCGTGCCCCCACTAATCCTGTTGAAGACAAAGTCGACCAGTCGACCTCAAAAAAAAATGTGCGAGATGCATTCTCTAAGACTGTGATCAACTGCAAGCAGTCGACCACAGTCTCGGGGACTACACCCAGTGGGTGCACTCAGCGTGCCCCCACCGTTTTGTGAAATCCAGTCGACCAGTCGACTGGCAGAAAGATTGACATCATAAAGCCTAAGGCCGACTGCCAGCAGTCGACCTTAGCCTTGGGGACTACACCCAGCGGGTGCACTCAGCGTGCCCCCGCTAACACGGAGTGTATTCGACACACCCAGTGGGTGATTACTATAAATTCCGGAAAAGAAAAGTTTTTGGTAGCATATCCAACAGAACAAACAGCGGTCGACTGACCTGGACATTGCTTTGGAGGGCAGAGCTGGCGTCATAAGCTGCCTGGCTCGCGTCTCGGATGGTCTTCAGCTGCTCCATCATGAGTCCCGCCTGGCGTATTGCCTCCTTCGCTGCACCAGCTTGGTCCTCTGGGACGTGGTGAGTCGTGAAGAGGGAGGGCTGCTGAGCACTCGTCAGTGGATTTGCGAAGGACACCGTGTGTCGAGTGGTGTTCTCTTCCTCCACAGTCAGAGTCTCAGGCGCCGTCACATCCTGAGGCACCTTGCTGGCGGGCGTTTTCCGACTCTTCCTGCGTGCCAGTGGTTCTTCATCCTCGTCGTCGTCAGGGAGATTGATAACAGTATGGGGCGGAGCTGCGAAGAAGAATCAGGATCAGAGGTCGCGAGTCAGTCGACTAAAAACGGTGTTAAGAATACAGTACCTGGGTTCGAAGTTGCCGCATCCTCCATCTCGTGGTCATCGGCCCGGGCCGAGGTCTCAGAAGTAGCAGCACTGCAACTCCAAAGGATCAGTCGACTAACTTCAGCGTCGACCAGAAATAAAGTTCACACAGAATAAGAAAATATGAGCAGCACGGTTACCCTGATATGGTAGGGATGGACACCTTCATCTTCGGCAAGAGTTTGATCGGCTTCGACGAGGCCGCCCTGGGCTGCTTCGGCGCCTTTTCAGTCGGCGCTGGAGAGGTGGTCCTAGGGCGCTTGGTCGACTGCGTCGCAACCCCCTTGCCACGTTCAGTCGAAGGGTCGTGGACGAGCTTCGACCGCCTTTCCGAGCGCGGTGGCACGACCTCCTCCTCCTCCTCTTCCTCGTCCTCGACGTCGTCTTCATCACCGACATCATCATCATCGTCGTCATCGTCCTCTGCGACATCCGAGTCCCATTCCTCCTCTTCCTGGCTCTCGCCTCCGCTCGCCTCGCCCTCCTCAGTCGAAGCTTGTGCCCCATTGGGCATCGAGTACAGCTCGGTGAGGGCCTAACAAATGCCCAGACAAGAATCAGTCGACCAGTCGGCAGGATTAACAGAAATGAATACGACGAGGGCGCAGTGGAGAGCAGGGCAAGTGTACCTTATCTGGATCACTGTTGTGGTCGAGTGGAGGAATCCTTCTGGCTCCGCGCGGGTTGTCCTTGTTTCCGGTGACGGCCGCCATCCATCTTTCCAGAGTGACATCGTCGACTGCTTCTGGATGGACTCTGGTCTCGTCTTCGGTCCCACAGTACAACCACATGCAGTGGCTCCGGAACTGGAGAGGCTGGATGCGACGCCTGAGGAAAACCTCCAAGAGGTCCATGCCTGTCACTCCCTCCCGAACCAACTGCACCACGCGCTCCATCAACATCTTCACGTCGGCTCTCTCCTCCGGAATCAGCTTCAGAGGGGAAGGCTTGCTCACTCGGTCCATGGTGAACGGAGGGAGTCCACTCGACTGCCCTGGCGTCGACTGGACCTGGCAGTAGAACCAAGTCGACTGCCAGCCTCTAACGGACTCGGGAAAGGTCATGGGCGGGAAGGTGCTCTTATTCCTCACCTGAATCCCCAGGCCCCCGCACATTTGGACGACTCGGGTTCTCTCATCACCGGGGCTCGCCTTCTTCACGGTCTGAGATCGACACGTGAATATATGTTTGAACAAACCCCAGTGCGGTCGACAGCCCAAGAAACCCTCGCACATGGACACGAACGCAGCAAGATAGGCAATGGAGTTTGGGGTAAAGTGGTGGAGCTGCGCTCCGAAGAAGTTCAAAAAGCCACGAAAGAAAATACTTGGCGGCAAGGAAAACCCACGATCGACATGAGTGGCCAAAAGCACACACTCACCCTCTTCTGGCTGTGGCTGCCACTCATTCCCCGGCAACCTCGCAGCTCCGTGAGGGATCAAGCCCTCGTTGGCCATGTCGAGGAGGTCCTTCTCTGTGATGGTCGACTGGATCCAGTCTCCTTGGATCCAACCCTTCGGCAGGCGGGATCTGGACGAGGACCCTCCGCGGCTGGTGGATCTCCCCTTCGCCTTCTCCGACGCCGACGCCTTCTTGGCACGCTCCAGCGCCGCCGTCTTCTCCTTGGCCATGGTCGCCGGAGAGATGCGCGAAGGGAAGTGATGCGGGGGCGAGAGCGAGCACGCTGAGCAGGGAGGAAGGAAGCAGAGAGAGGGGGAGAATGCTAAGGTGCAGCACAGAAATCCTCGCCGGGCTCATTTATAAGGTCCCTTCCGAGTGGGTGACAGGTGGGCCCGGTCGATCTAATCATATCTGGAACAGTTATGCAGACAGGATACGTGGCGAAAAAGGCGGCACGGAGATCGAGGCGTCCATGCCCCGTCCCATCCGAACGCCGCGGTCCGCCCCGCTTCGCGCGCGCCCCAAAATTTCGCATCTCGCGGAATCCGCGAGCAACAAATCAGTCTGTCAGGCGCGGCGTTTCCGGCGATACGTCGCTCGGAGATCGTCGAAGCCTGAAAGATCACTCGACGCAAAAACAGAATGGATCAAGTCGACTGAAGGCAAGTTGTTTCCTGTCGACAGAGGGATTCTTTGGTCCAGATCAGCGCACAACTGGAGCACAAAGATTAATCGGAAACGACATCAACTCCTTCTTCACTCGAAGCCTCAATCCATTCGGGGGCTAATGATGGGGTTATGTACCTAGGGTAGGGTCATAGACCTGATCCAAGTAACTTACCCCAGGACATCCTTAGAAGAGGTCGCCTTCCAGTCGACCAACGAGGATTCACTCGACTGGCCTGAAGGACTCGACCACGAAGACTCACTCGACCACCAGGAGGTCAAGAGGCACTCTGCACTGCAACGGCCTGTAATCAAGTAGACTTTATGATAGTAAAGGCCTTTATGTGGGGCGTTACCAGTAACACCCCAGACTTAACTCACCTTAAACCCTCTCCTACGTGGGCTGGCTGGGGTCCTGGCGCAATCTATATAAGCCACCCCCCTCCACAGGCAGAAGGGTTGGGCATCTTGTAATTCATACATTCATAATCCACTCGACCGCCTCCGGGCTCCGAGACGTAGGGTTGTTACTTCTTCCGAGAAGGGCCTGAACTCGTACATCCTTTGTGCTTACAACCTCTCCATAGCTAGGACCTTGCCTCTTCATACCTACCCCCCACTCTACTGTCAGACTTAGAACCACGACACACGCTTCCGCTCCCTTTTGGGTATGTGGATTGCGTATATCATGTTCACCGTCCGTACTTGTGGGGGGAAACCCTTCTGTCCTGTATTGTTTAGTGGTCGGGTCTCTTCCTCGTCATCACTATGCAGCCCCTTGTCATTGTTTTCGGCAATTAACTTGCCTGCCTGCTTGATCACCCAACAATCCCTGTTGGTGTGATTAGCTGGCTTCTCGGGGGTGCCGTGTATCTGGCACGAGCGATCGAGTATCCGGTCCAAATTAGACGGGCCCGGAGTAGTTATTTTGAATGGCTTTTTCCGCTGACCGGGTTTAGAGCCTTTGAATCCGGCGTTGACTGCCGTATCTTCAGTATTATCGCCGTTAATGCGGTGCTTGTGCTTATTGCGACGCGACCTACCATTGCTGTCCTTGGTATCCGAACTACTAGAATTTTTGTTGAGGTTGTTACTGCGGGCTAGCCAGGTGTCCTCTCCCGCACAGAAGCGGGTCATGAGTGATGTGAGGGCTGCCATTGATTTCGGCTTTTCCTATCCTATGTGCCGGGCAAGCCACTCGTCGCGGATGTTATGTTTGAAAGCTGCAAGGGCCTCTACATCCGGACAGTCGACGATTTGATTTTTCTTGGTTAAGAACCATGTCCAGAATTGTCGGGCCGATTCGTCTGGCTGCTGAATTATGTGGCTTAGGTCATCGGCGTCTGGTGGTCGCACATATGTGCCTTGGAAGTTATCAAGGAATTCCGCTTCCAGGTCCTCCCAACACCCAATTGATTCTGCTGGCACGCTGTTGAGCCAATGCCGAGCTGGTCCTTTAAGCTTGAGTGGGAGGTATTTGATGGCGTGGAGATCATCACCGCGGGCCATGTGGATATGAAGAAGATAGTCTTCGATCCAAACCGCAGGATATGTAGTGCCGTCGTAGGATTCAATGTTTACGGGTTTGAAACCTTCGAGGATTTGATGATCCATTACTTCATCTGTGAAGCATAGTGGGTGTGCGGCGCCTCTGTATTGGGCTATATCACGACGCAGCTCAAACGAGCTTTGCCTACTGTGTTCGGCCCGGCCGGTATTGCTGTATCCGGCGTGACGGTTGTCGTCACGTATGGTGGGGCGCCCACGTGATCCGTAGATCGATCTTGTTTGTCTTGCCTTATCCTCCAATATGTCTCGTAAGTCCGGCGCATTCCCCCGTGGCTTTGTACTTTTCGAGCGACGCCGGGGTGCGACTTTAGTGGAGGGCCTAGAGGCCTCTCTATCGCGGCCGTGAGGTGGTCGGTCGGCCGTATTGTGCGCTGGTGATGTAGGTTTATGTGCTTCCTCCTCTAATCGGGCCAGCAGCTTGCGTTTGGGGTAGCTTTTGGAGAGGCGTTCGAGTTCATACTCTTCGGCCGCAAGGACTTCAGTCCATCTGTCTGCTAGCAAGTCTTGGTCACCTCTAAGTTGTTGCTGCTTTTTCTTGAGGCTGCTTGCCGTGGCCATAAGCCTGCGTTTTAAACTCTCTTGTTCGATAGGATCCTCAGGCACGACAAATTCATCGTCATCGAGGCTTGCCTCGTCTCCGGAGGGAGGCATGTAATTATCGTCCTCTACCTCTTTGTCTGCCGCTCTCTCACGAGGGCTGGCTTCTCCATCCTCCTGTGCTGAATCTTGCTGGAGGGGGTTGTTTTCGGCACTGTCCTGGGTGTTATTATCTCTGGTGCTGGAATCTCCATTCCTCCTGTGGTGGGATTTGGAGCGGCGCCGTTGACGCTGGCGCTTAGGCTGTTTTTTGGAGGGGTCATCCTCCGCTGTTCCATCGCCATTCCCATCCTTTGGGATGTCCACCATGTATATGTTGTATGACGAGGTGCCTTTCCAGTGCCCTGTGGGCGCTGGTTCTTGGTCGTCTCCGGCATCATCGTCCATACCGCCGATGTCTTCGGAGTCGAAATCTAGCATGTCGGTTAAGTCATTGACAGTGGCTACGAAGTGGGTGGTGGGTGGGTTTTGAATTTCTTCGTCGTCCGCATCCAACCGTCCTGACCATAATCTGGCCAAGGCTCTCCTGATAAAGAGAGACACTTTAGCGAATTCAGGATGTCGTCGAAAGGCGAGTGCTGAAAGATGTCCGCAGCGGTGAACTCCATGATCGGCGCCCAATCGGGTTCAATTGGCAGGAGTGCGGAAGGTTCGGGGTCCGGAGAAGAGTCCGACACCTTGGAGTCACGAGCTTCACAAGGGACAGGGTCGGTATTCGGCTCCATCGCCGTAGAGGTAGCAGCCCCCGAAGCGCTGTCTAGCCACCTATCCTCGATCAGCGCAGTCGGCTCCGAGTTAAGGGTCGGAGCGGACTGTTGTGCGGCCTCCAGGGCACTGTCCGGCAGCAGAGCTAAATCATGCCCATCGTAACAGTGCGGCGTGCTCGGCTGTAGCTCGAATCCGTCGAAGATCAAGTCTCCGCGGATGTCGGCCGTATAGTTCAAACTTCCAAATCTGACCTGATGGCCAGGGGCGTAGCTTTCGATCTGCTCCAGATGGCCAAGCGAATTGGCCCGTAGTGCAAAGCCGCCGAATACAAAGATCTGTCCGGGGAGAAAAGTCTCACCCTGGACCGCGTCGTTGTTGATGATCGAAGTAGCCATCGGGCCTATGGGCGACGACACAGAGGAACTCTCAATGAAAGCACCAATGTTGGTGTCAAAACCGGCGGATCTCGGGTAGGGGGTCCCGAACCGTGCATCTAGGCGGATGGTAATAGGAGACAAGGGACACGATGTTTTTACCCAGGTTCGGGCCCTCTCGGTGGAGGTAAAACCCTACTCCTGCTTGATTAATATTGATGATATGGGTAGTACAAGAGTAGATCTACCACGAGATCAAGGAGGCTAAACCTATAAGCTAGCCTATGGTATGATTGTTGTTCATCCTACGGACTAAAACCCTCCGGTTTATATAGACACTGGAGAGGGCTAGGGTTACACAGAGTCGGTTACAATGGTAGGAGATCTACATATCCGTATCGCCAAGCTTGCCTTCCACGCCAAGGAAAGTCCCATCCGGACACGGGACGAAGTCTTCAATCTTGTATCTTCATAGTCTTGGAGTCCGGCCAATGATGATAGTTTGGCTATCCGGGCACCCCCTAGTCCAGGACTCCCTCAGGTGCCATTAGAAAATTATTTGGCACTGCTTTAGTAGTTTGTGGAGCCAACTTGTCCACACATCCGAGCAGCCAAGCAGTAAAATACTAAATCTTTATGGCACGAAGGAACGGGGCGTCAGCACAACTAGGTGCTCTAGAGTTCGGGTCCCTGAGTTTTTTCCGCTGAATTGGCTCGCCAGTGCAGGGTACCGGTGCGAGATGTAGCAACAGTTGTCTTTACACCGGTTTTCGCATACATAGTGGACGCCTTAGTGCTTTTAGTTCTATGTTACTAAATTTGTGTATGTACACACCTGTTAGTATCAATTTGCTGTCATCCAAACACTATCGCTATGTTGTTGCAGTTATATTTACCTTCCTCCTAAAATGTTCAATTTATCATTTATAGTACATGAGTAAGAACTTGTAGCATTCTTGTAGTTAATTATAGCTTCTGATGTTTCAGAATTTGGTTGTTGTGTGAGTAGCAATTAATTCATTTGTACATTGATCTTTTTGAGAAGATATGTCATAATTAACCTGTTTCTTCAGTTTCTCAAAATAAGTATTGGTAATTTTCTATGTTCCTATAAACCCATTTTCCCTATAATTGTTACTGATCTAGTTTTAAATATTATAGGATGAACGGAAGGGTTCTTACTTGGGGTGGGTTGATCAAGCGTGGTCACAGTCTTTGAAAATGTGCCTAGCAAAGCTCTAGAGCATGTGTCAGGAAGAGAACAGAGGTAGGCTCAAAGATAGTGTTGTCAATGCTGAAGAATATTTGAAGATGCGGGATAAAACGAGGAAGGTGGAGACCGAGCTCAGATTTTTTAAGTCAGACTTTGCTAAGATGGTGTTGGCGAAGGAGGAGGCACTTTCCCGGTTGGCCAGTGCAAAACAGGTTCTTATTGAACTAAAAGCAGAGGTGGATAAGGCGATCCTGGATGATCTCGATCAGGGAAATGAATATAGTGTTCTTATGAAGTTGAACTATGTATATGCTGTACTGTGCTGTTTTTCGGTAGCTATCACACTGTGGTGTTAAAATATATCTATGTGCCTGGTATGAAATTGGCAAACAACTGTTTGATATGAAATTTGAATTTCCGTAATACTGGAATTATTAATTGTAAACTAATAAATCTGCGAAATGGGTCATGGAACTTTGCAAATGGTTCTAGAAGTAAAAGCGTTTGTGATGGATAGCCCAATGCCACACAGTTTTCTTCATCAAATCGTGTGTGATGTAGTAGATAAAAGCAAACGGTTAACCAAGGAAGAGCGTGGTGTGATAGTTACACGTATCACACATGAGCCTATACATAAACCTGTGTGGGATATACATACGAACGGAAACGTTTTCCCTGGATTGACTGTGTGGGATGTACATAAGAACGGAAACGTACTCCTTGGATTGACTGTGTGTGATATACATACCTACGGAAATGTTGTTTTTGGGATTCATCATGTGGGATGTACATACCTATGGAAATGTTTTCTGGGATTCACCATGTGGGATGTACATACCTACAGAAATGATTGGGTTTCCATGGGTCACGCGATCGCACACGGGCTCATTTGGTGTCCCAGGAGGGCCTATCCCCGACAATTTCTGGGTCATGCTGGAAGGACCCCCCTATCACCCACACTCACTTGGCGACGGTTCCAAATGCCATCGCGGAAAGGGGTTAAAAACCGTTTATATAGCATCGACGCGTACCAGTGAAATAAAATAATAATATTTAATATTACCTCAAGGGCATATTTACCAACATGATGAAGGTCAAGTCATCCTTTTTTAAGAGAGGATCTTTTAAGGTTGGTGACAGCCAATCGATAAATTTTTGAAATATACCTAGTTGGGTGATACTCCATTGGCTCTGCAATACCTGACCTTGTATAATTCTGTTTAGAAAATAAAATTCGGTGAAATATGTTATTTGGGCTAGTTCTTTGAATATCTAATTTCATAAGGCTTTACTAGGCGACAAATGGACTAAGTAGATCCATTTGGTTTCTAGATTGATGCGGATCAATCTAACTGAAATGCCTGATATTTCTAGTTGAGGTTTACCACTAATAGTGTTTTCACCGTGAAGTCCATGTATGCTGATCTTATAGTTTCTGGTCCTATTTTTCACAAAAAACATTTGAAAAGGCCAGTGCTAGGCACCGGCCGACCCAATTTTCGGCCAATCACGATGCTAGCATTGGATTCACACACTTCTGGTCATCAGATCACGCGCCTGTACCATTTTGCTCTCAAAAGAAACACACCCCGACAAAAAACAAAGGGGAAACATGGAGCAGCGGCCACCTTCGACATCGCCATGGATGAGTGAGGCAACCAACCTCGAAGCACCACCTCCCTCACCGCCGGTCCCCGCCCTCGCCCTCCTTGGAGCTTGCAGCATCCGTCCTCGCCACTTCTAGCATGGCACCATCATCGTAGCAGCACCGGTGCTAGTCGTGGTGGCAGCAGGACATCGCAATACCGACGGTCGTGGTCTCGGGCGCCCTTGGCGCCATCGCCAGCGCTGATGATTGCTTGTTGCAACATCCAGTGCAGTCATCGGTCGTAGCATCATCGCTTGCCGGATGTAGCATCGAAGAATGCCGCTTCCAGCACCTGCAATCAACGGTAGGAGCAAAAATGTCATCATCCCACCGTTGTTGCTGCCTAATGTAGCATCTAAGGACGCCCATTCCAACACCTGCATACACCAATAGTAGCAAAAAACAATGGTAGTAGCAAAACGTCGCCAGCCGCCGAGTAGCACAAGCGTCGGCAGTAGCACAAAACGCCAGATGTAGCATCGAAGGATGCTGGTTCCAGCATCTACACGCACCAGTAGTAGCAAAAACATTGTCAACGGTGAAGCATCATCGCTGCCGGACGTAGCATCGAACGATGTCGGTTCCATCACCTGTAAACACCAGCAATAGTGGATGCAGCAGAAAAAAATCATCACTGGCACAACAAAAAACACCATGAGTTGAGGTCGCTAGCAAAATCAGTGACCAGTCCAGGAACAACTCTCTTCACTATTAGCAAATTTGTTCACCGGTTGCGCTCCACCACCCTCATTGACTCTCTCGATGTTCCCAACAATTCCACTCGCTGGTTCCAGCAAATCTGCACGCCCATTGCAGCAAACAAATGCCCGTCAGCTGCCCTCTAGCATGCGTGTCATTGTCGTCCATCATGGCAAAACAAAGACATTGCTGCACGGCGGCGGCCAGGGGCAAGCATCCCCGGGCATCTATGAAAGAATATGCGAACACGAGCGAGGAGTCCCTACCATGCTCGGCTAGGCAATGCCCCTCCCCCTCTCTCCTCTTTGGTGAGAAAGCACCCAACCATGGCAGTGGTGAGACGTATGACAACTAGGAGGTGGAGATGGAAGGAGGAACAATAGTAGGTGTGGAGAGAGAAGGAAGGAGCCTCATCGCATGAAGAAAGGAGGGAAGGGAATGAGTGGGCAGCGATGGCGATGGGGAAAATATAAGGTCACATCCATCGCGGCTAGCTAGATGCGTATGGAAGCTGTGCGAAGCGAGTGAGCGGTTCGACCGGCTGAGCATTCGGCCGGTAGACCATTTCCAAATGTTTCCCATTTGAAAAACAAAGGTTCCTTCCAAGATAAAAGTTTTTATGTGGGAGCTAGTTCTTACAAAAGACAACCTTGCTAAATGTAAATGGAATCATATAAAAAATGTTAATTTTCTAATCAGGACAAGACAATTCATCATTTATTCTGTCATGTACATTTACTATCTTGATCTGGCGCATGATTCATGTTAGTTACAATTTAGCATTGCCAACGAGTATTCCGAATTTGTTTGGAAATTAGTTAAGTGGTACTCATCATAAGTTGAAGAGCCAAATTCACATGGAAGTCTGTGTCATTCTTTGGGCAATATGGAATTACTGGAATTACTGCATTTCTAACAAATCATCTATCCCTAATTTCTTAAAGGTTATCTACAGGGCCATGGCTTCAATTCATATGTGCTCATTACTGCAACATGTGGACATTTGTGAGCGCTTGTGGACTCTAGATGCAGCCGGCTGGAAATAGTCACGGAGGTTTATTCAATCACTTTGGTTGGCAACTAACTCATAGTTTTTTTTCATAAAAGGGGGTTTGAAACCCCCGACCCCATTTTATTAATGAAACCAGAGAGGGCGATAACAGCAAGCATGCTCATCATGTTCAACGAAAGGAGGTTCAGTAAAAGTAAAAAAAACTATAGACAGATCATAGAAAAGGTTTGTACAGATTTATTATAAAGCCCCATCACGGAAGGAAAATCTACTAAGCGAGGATTAAAAGTAGTTGATGCGGATCCTTTGTAGTCTTGTTTTTGTCATCTCCCTGTCCATGATCAAGCTTTAGTTACGCAACAGTCATATCCACTTTGAACTGGGTGGTAGTAGTTCCTCTTGTCACTGCTCCCACAATTGTTCCCCTGAGTCTTTTCGACGGCTGCACTGGCGATTCCATCAACTCCAGTGGGGTAACTGGGTTGAGCAAGGCCACTTGCTGATGCCACTTGGAGGGCTCCTTGGAGAAGAAACTTGAGAGCTTGGTTCATCAGGAGCCGGAGACCCACCTATCTTCAGTTTGGAGAGGAGGAAGTGACCGAATCCACCTTCAGTGTTCTTCTTAAGAGGAATTACCTTACTAAAATTTGAAAGGGGGGGTTCTAGGATCCAGAAATTTTTCTGAGAAAATCCCTCTATCCTGGACAAGGCAGGATCCTTGAACAAGATCGTCCATCTCCTGATTGTTCCTAGTATTTCAAATCAGTCTATATAGCATTATTAAAGACATGTGGATTTCTATTTCTCCACAAAGTCCAAAGAATGCATGCATAGACAAAATTTAAAGAAGTATGGTTCTTATTAGCAGGCCAAAACCTGGCAATAGAGAAATAATTTGAGCCAAATTAAGTGGAGAAAAAACATCTGAGACATGGATCCAGATTTGCTTAGCCACCACACAATCGAAGAAAGGATAATCAATGGTCTCATTATTAGAGCAATACACACATTCATGAGGTTCCTCAATGGGAGGATATCAGGTGATACCATCACTTGGGTGCTACCATGATACCAGTTTGAAATTTTAATTTTACATGTGTCAAAAAAAATTCAAAAAAATTTGTGAATGTTCATCACATATTTTTCTACAACCTCTAGAAAATTCAGATCAAAATCCGAAATGCACAAAAAGAAACAAAAAAGAGAAATCCAACATGAATAGTGGCAATAAAGACAAAAGGGTGAATAGTGTCAAAAACAACACTATTCACATCTGGATTTCTCTTTTTTGTTTCTCTTTGTGCATTTCGGATTTTGATCTGAACTTTTTAGAGGTTGTTGAAACATGTGTGATGAACATTCACAAACACATGTAAAATTAAAAAAATTAAACTGGTATCATGGTAGCACCCAAGTGATGGTATCACCTGATATTCTATCGTTTCTCAATGCTTCTTTTAGCTAGGTTATTTTTAGTCATTTGTTTGTTGTGAGAAAGCAGCAAAAGGAAGACCTGGACTCTATGTAATCTCATACCCGACTGGTTGTGATCGTATTTGTTTGTTGTGACTTAAAGTTAACCTATGTTGAACGGGTGTGCGCATCATGTTATGCACATGTTGAGATAATCCTTTTTGAAGAAAAAGAAAACGATTCATATCCTATTCACATACCGAACGATTAAAAGTCCAACAATAACCAAAATATTCGACAGATATTCAACAAGAAAGCTTATACATCGATCCACCGTTCCCGAGCTTGGCAGCGGCGAGGTCAGGCAGTAGCAAGTACCAACCATCTATACGCGCGCTAGGAGACCGTGGCGCCGGGCAGCTCATGGCACGTTGGTTTGGGCAGAGGCAGGTTTTGCAACGTTTGTTTTATATTCTTGAGACCAGGTTCGGGTACGTCATGAGGGGATAAAATAATGGTGCAACTTGGCGATAAACTGCGCATCGTCGTTTGTGGGGCGCTCGCTAGGTGCATGCACCCGGGCGGGCATCTTTTCTGGAGGGAACGCATGCGCATGCAGCCTATACGGAGCCTCTCTCCCCGAAGAATTCTTTAATTTTGTGTGTGTAAATGTTGCGTGCATCTGAATTGATTCCGATCAAGATGTGCTGTCAAGATTCTTCCGCGGTACCCTGCTTATTACGTTGTGGTGCACAAGTAGGAGTACTTAAATAGAGGAAGAAATAGTATTGGTACCCTACCCACTAAAGTCTGCACCATTTCTGCGCTAGTAGTGTATTTCCGAGCTAATTAGCTAAGTCAACCTTTTGTTTACATATCCTGCCCGCCAGATAGACGGGTAAAGCGCTGCATTTTTGGACACGTATAGAAAGCTAGACCGGATAACAGACTAGACTAGATCCACAAGCACAGACAGAGGAGCGAAACCTTATTCTGTAGCATTCCAAATGGAGTGCCAAGAGGCAGGAATAAGAGGAAGCCTTTCGCAAAAAAATAAAAAAAGGAATAAGAGGAAGCAGTCGGCTTTCCCCTTTGAAACATCACCGCCTGGCTCCTGCGATGCGAGAGTTGAAACGCAACCGATCTTAATTTCCACTTGGAGAGGGGCTGCAGCGCCCACCCGGTCGGTCCCCACGCCGCCACACCCGCCCCGAGAACCAATCACGGGGCCCTGCGCTGCGCGAACCCGTCCCCCCTTTAAAGCCCACCACTCTCGGTCCCTAGCTCCCACTTGCACCACCCCGCATAGGATAGGCCACGCCAATATTCCACGCCGAAACACACGCGCAGACCGGCGAGCCATAGCTGATAGCCCCGGCCGTCGACGACCCAAGCGCGCCACCCCGTCGACCGATCTACCAGTACGTGTCCGGTCGCCCCTCGCCGCATGCAGCTGCGCCGGAAGGGGGCTTATTTTTGCTAACCGCACGACATGAGGAGGTTCTTGCCGGCGGGAGCAGGGGAGCCCTCCTCCTCCTCCTCGTCGGGTCCGCACGGGAAGCACGAGGGCAGCGAGGCCGCCGCTGCTGGCGGCGGTCTGCGCTACGGAGGGGGAGACATCTCGCTGGGGCGCGGCAACGACCTCCTCCACGGCCAGTTCCGCGGAGGCGAGGGGGAGATGAAGGACGATGGAGCGGACATGCTGGCCCGGCACAGCAGCTCGCCGGCGGGGTTCTTCTCCAACCTCATGGTGGATGACGGTAATAAGCGCCGCTGCTGACACTAGCTGAATTCATCCCCGCCTGTTTTAAATTTAATGCCTTTCTTGCTAGTGGTTTCTGTACTGTTTAGCGCGCGTAATTCCATAGTTTTTGTACGAGGAAAGGAGAAGCTGAAATGTCTAATGGCAACATCCATCTTGGTCCATGTTTTTGTTCCCACCGCCGCGAACGAAACGAAGAGCAACATTTCGGCGCGCGCGATCGCTTTCTTCCGATCGAGCACAGAATAAAGCAGCGCTGTTTTTACCAGGGGGCGCCCCAAAAGTGCAGCTCCACTAGCTCACCACCTGCAACTTGCACCGTGTGCGTGAAGTAGACTGCGCAGCTTTACCGGCGCTTCCTGCCTGTTTTGGTTAAACTAGTTCTGCTATAAATGTACATTTGCATATATACATGCCGCTTTTTAATCTGATACGTACTACTAAGTGAATATATGAATATAGCGCTGCAAAGCCAGGATGCATGATGCTGTTACAACTCCTTTTATTTTTACGGAAACCCCTAGACTTGCTTTGAACCAACAAGATACTCCTAAGTGACTTACACCTTGCCCTCATTTCGTATCCAACCTAAAATGACCCCCCCCCCCCCCCCCTCCTACATTCTGTTCACATGGAACACATGGAGGACGTAAGGGTAATGACCTGAGGGCACACTGTAGATGTTGTCGATGGGTTCACTATGCTGTGGAGTGGCAACGGCCAGCTCCGCGCCGCAACATGGAACCCCCTCCCCCCCAACATTAGCTGTGGTGACGATCTTAGGTGGGATCACATCTCACTTGCCAAATTCACATTTTTGTTGAAAATTTTTCTTTTGTAATTACTCGCATAAGGACTCAAAATGCCAGGTCCCCACTTACACAAGCAAATTGTTGATAAAACTCCAAAATAGCTTTTTTTTGACTCAATCCTCTTCTTCTCCTTAGCATCCGTGAAAGACAAGAAAATATCAGGGTATGGAACATTATCCAGAATTTCTCTTAGATTCGAACCGATAGCTGATGATCGAATTAGAATAGATATCTTTTGTTTTCTACTCACGCGAGCCCATATCCTTTCTTTTTTTATCAATTGCTAATTCCGGTCTCCTTCCTCAATATGATATTATAGTCCCAGTGTAAATAGAAATTCCCTTACGATCTAATTCCGCTAGTGGCACTTCGACCTGGCTTGAAGTACTAACTGGCGTGACTTCCGCAAGATCCTCCATCAAGTTTTGGACTGAAACACTGCTTCATATCCAGGGTGAAAACTGATGTTCTAGTCTTTGTTGGTTGGGAAGTAGCAACGAAATTGTTGTTACCTTGTTGAAGGTGATGCCTAGTGATTGAGTGCCGCCCTTCAGTGGTTGATCTCGCCATGCAGAACAAAATTTCTCGTCTTGGCCATCTTTAACCCGACGGGGCGGTGAAGGTGAGTCCCCGCCCCCTCCTCTGTCGTGCTTCTTGCCTGGGGTTTGAACGTTGGGGCAGTGGGCACGGAAGGTGGACAAGCAAGGTTCTCTCGGCGGGCTACGTGATGGTGGTGTTGGTTGTTAGTCTTGACAGTGAGGACAACGAGGTGAGCTGTGGAGGAGGGTCTTAGTGTGAGGCTCGTCATCACCGTTGTACCAGTCTAGTCTCCCGATCTCGGCATGGTGGCTGCAACCAAAGAACTATCACCGCGAGACGGAGGTGACACCGAGCAAAAGCTCAAATCGATGTGTGTCCGTACCTACGACGATGACGCCAATGGATGTCGCATACCCCCTTTGGCAGGGCAAGGGGTTGTGGCGAGGTCTTCTCCCCTCTTAAGGCTCCTTGTGAAAACCCTCGCATGGCATGACATATAAGGAGTGGTGGCGCCTCTTCGTTTTCTCCTTGGGGGCATCGTCGAGGAGCTCTGGATCCTGTCGGCATCGGTGCATATGGATCACATGCAAAAAATATGGGGTCTTATTGCAGTGGTGGAGATTGTATGTATGGTGGCATCCTCGTTCTGTTGATGTAATTATCAGATGGTATGGGATCCATGGCTTAGATATTTTTTTCGAAAGAGCGGTTGAAACCTACCAGCAATCTGCTTAGTTTGCAAGAAAGGGAGGGGAAGTTGGGCCACGATGAGTTTGAGTCGTTCCCAAGAGAGAGGGTGATGCGTGTGTGTGTGTGTGTGTGTGTGTGTGTGTGTGTGTGTGTGTGTGTGTGTGTGTGTGTGTGTGTGTGTGTGTGTGTGTCAGAACTGCCTAGAAGGGACGCAAAACAAAGGGCTAGTCATCACTGGTTTTCTTCAAACAACTCGCATTTATAATTTTCCATGTACTTTTGTATTCACTTGTCTCTAGCTTGTACGGATTCTATAATCCTAGTTGCACTTGATTATTTCTTCGTTTGGCCACTTGCTCTCTACTTAAATCGGTGCACCTTCTCGACTCTGTTTGATTGCCTTAATAATAAAACTCCTTCCGTCTCAAAATAAGGGGGTGTTTCTTTTCAGGGACTTTTAGGTGTAGGGACTAGAAAAAGTCTCTAGCAAACCAAACAGGGTGGGACTTTTTTGGGACTTTTTGCTAAAAGTCCTTAGAAGCACCTCCTTGAGAGTCTTTTTCAAAAAGTCCCAGGGACTAGAAAAAATCCTAGGACTAGAGAAACAAACACCACCCAAGTGTCTCAACTTTGTACCAGCTTTAGTATAAAATTATACTCCCTCCATCACAGTTTAGAAGGCACGGTTAAATTTGCGTGCGTTTTCACAATAGACAAGGTTTAGGACGCATTGCATTTATTTCTAGTAGCTAATTAGTACTCTGATATACTATTTCTATAAGCATGCGTAGTGTGAATGCTATTTTTTAGCCCATCTCACAACCAATAGATAACCACCTAGGTCCCAGAGAATTTCCAAGCGCGCCTTCTAAACCGTGACGGAGGGAGTATTAAGTTTGAGACATTTATTTTGAAACGGAGGGAGTACTATATAGGAAATGGCTTAAAATGTCGCCAAAAGCCTTGGTCGACAACAAGACTTTAGTGAAGGGTCAATGCCTTAGCCTAGGCCCACATGCCCCATTTGCACACACTATACATATTCAATGGCTTGTTGCACCGTCTAATGCACGTTAAGTAATGGTTCGTTACTTGCTCAAAACCCTAGCCAAGGTTAGGTTAGCTAAAACTAAATGCAACTTGCCTTGGTCGACGGCAGGCCCACGTGGCATGCACGCCCACTTGGCGTGGTGGCCCCGCCGCTGTCTTCGGACCAGGTTCAGCTGACGGATCCACCGTGCGTCACGCATTATATTTTGCTAAAAATAGTAACCTAGAGATGCATCCTGCGTCGTCGCGTGCACCCCACACGGACGTGCCCTTTCCTTTAGTGGCCGATGACTTCATTAATCACACACTCCATTCTTTATTATGATGAGGAGAATAAGATTCTAAAGCATAACATGTCCTGGCGTGTAGATGGATCGACGGTTGCATAACTATAAAAGGAATCAAGCTTATCTGCAAATTAAATGCTTGGAAATGACACCCGTTATTAATTTGGGAATAATTCCTCGTCAAGATCACTCAAAATACTCGTTATAATGAAGCAGCATGGTTGTATGGAAAAAAAGAGAGGCCATGAAGAAGTTTAGCAATCACTGACTGTTTTTCTGTTTGGGCGCGCTCCTTGGAACAAATAAAGCAGGATATCATGGCTCTAGAGGCGCCGGAGTAGCTGGTGGCAGCGTTGGCGGCGAGGCCCACCGTAACACCAGTAGCAGCACGAAGATGAAGTCACAGCTAAGCTTCACCGCCGGCGGGCCACAGACAGCTGCGCACCTCTCGCGTATCTCCGAGGGCGCCTCCTTATTCCCCGGCGCCGCTGCGCACCCGGGCGGCGAGCACCCCGTGTCGCGTTCCTTCTCGGCCAGCGGCAGTAGCGGGGGCTTCTCTATCGTGGGGCCGTGGGATGAGTCGAGGGAGATCATCGGCACCCTCGACCTCGGCGGTTACGAGTCTCAGGTACGTACTCCAGATTCCAGCATGGCCGGTCAGCATCATTCATCGATCCCTCACACTTAAACTTTGGATGTGATGTTTAATTCCTTGGAGCTCGTGGTGGTGGGTGCAGTTCAGTGGCATGGCGAGCTCGTCGTCGCTGGAGCTGGCGGGGATGGACAAGTACATGCAGGCGCAGCAGCAGCAGGACCAGGTGGCGTTCAAGGTGCGGGCCAAGCGCGGCTGCGCGACGCACCCGAGGAGCATCGCCGAGAGGGAGCGGAGGACGAGGATCAGCGACAAGCTCAGGAAGCTGCAGGACCTAGTGCCCAACATGGACAAGGTACGTACCACACGCATATGCACACTACGTACAGCGGAAGCGACCGTGCTGATAGTTTTTGTGGGTGAAACAGCAAACGAGCACCTCCGACATGTTGGACCTCGCGGTGGAGCACATCAAGGGCCTCCAGAGCCAGCTGCAGGTATGTCACGTCGACGTGCTAGGCGCTAGCTAGGCTACATCCGTCAATATGTTATGTTGATCGCACTGGCAGTGATCATGGAACGATAACGAGAGCTTGGTCGTCTGGTCGACCGTCTCTGCAGGCTATGAAGCACGAGCAGGACAAATGCACCTGCTGCAACAAGCCTTGAAGGGGACCAAGAACTGATCAGCACAACGCAAAGGATGACACCACCTTTACACGAGAGAAATGTACATGCATGCATGGGTAATACTAAATGAGTACATGGAGCTAAACGGTTCATACTTTCTCAACCGGCAAGGTACTGGCAGCTGTTCTGATGGACCCTTCAACTAGTTCCAGTCTTTGGCCATAATTATCCTAAAGCAGGTGGCTGGTAGATTAGGTACCTCTCCCGTTTCCACGAGAACGTGAATTTTGGTACTAATTGTTGAGGCTGAGAATTTTTATTCCAATTTTTTGTAATAACCATTCAGTCATTGGCTCGCTTCGTAGCATATAGACATGTGCGAAGTGAAAGGCATAAAACCACCACATCCCTGGCGTCATAAGCAAAAAAAAAAAAAAAAAAAAAAAAAAAAAAAAAAAAAACCACCACAACACACACAACTTGCAAAAAACACCAAACGCAAGAGAGATCAATGGGTGGTTCAAACAGAGGTGATCCTATGCAACTCTACACAGGTTCTACGAATAGAAAACGTCATCTACTCGTTGAGATACCTTAATCGAGAATATGATGGAAAAACTAAATGATTTCACAAGGAGAATCGTATCAGATCGACGCATACCAAAGGAGGAAACCATCTTCGAGCAACTGAGCAGAGGAAGAGATCTCCAAGGCACGGACCGATAGAGAAATGGTAGAGGCGACGACGACGGTGGCGTGAGACACCAAGGATGTGGGGGTAATAGGTGGGAGTGGGGACTCTAACCCCCACGCGCCCCGTCTCAAAAGGCACCTGGAACCGTACCCCGTGCGCATGGGCTAAAGTTCATGTGGGCATGGGGTCCCGTGCGCATGGTATAGAGCCCGTGAGCACCGGGTGTCCTGTAAATTTTGACAACTGATGCAAGAAATGACACATGGCTGGTTAGAACTAGCTATCCTTACCAAGTGTCATGCTGCAAGGTCATCTCACTTTTAAATATCATCACAAAAGAAATCCGATACTACTTGAAAGGTGCATGTGGAGCACTTGCATAGATTGGAAAGGATGCCTTATGATGAGAATGGAATATGATAGATCCGCACTAAAGCCAGTATAGATATCATATACACTCATTTTTGCAAGAACAAATAGAAAACCCAAAAATTGAGTGCACGATCATAGTTTAGCATATAATGATGTAAAGGTCTAAAATACCCAAATAAGTAACAAATAAACATCCAACACTAGTGCAGGACATCCTATGCAAACGGTTTTTACCCCCTTTCGGTGACACAATTTTAAACCGTCGGCTTGCTAACGTGGGCAATTGGGGGGGGGGGGGTCCTGAAGGAAATATGCCCTAGAGGCAATAATAAAGTTATTATTTATTTCCTTATAATCATGATAAATGTTTATTATTCATGCTAGAATTGTATTAACCGGAAACATAATACATGTGTGAATAAATAGACAAACAAAGTGTCACTAGTATGCCTCTACTTGACTAGCTCATTAATCAAAGATGGTTATGTTTCCTAACCATGAACAATGAGTTGTTATTTGATTAACGAGGTCACATCATTAGCTGAATGATCTGATTGACATGACCCATTCGATTAGCTTAGCACCAGATCGTTTAGTATGTTGCCATTGCTTCCTTCATGACTTATACATGTTCCTATAACTATGAGATTATGCAACTCCCGTTTACCGGAGGAACACTTTGGGTACTACCAAACGTCACAACGTAACTGGGTGATTATAAAGGAGTACTACAGGTGTCTCCAAAGGTACATGTTGGGTTGGCGTATTTCGAGATTAGGTTTTGTCACTCCGATTATCGGAGATGTATCTCTGGGCCCTCTAGGTAATGCACATCACATAAGCCTTGCAAGCATTACAACTAATATGGTAGTTGTGAGATGATGTATTACGGAACGAGTAAAGAGACTTGCCGGTAACGAGATTGAACTAGGTATTGGATACCGACGATCAAATCTCGGGCAAGTAACATACCAATGACAAAGGGAACAACGTATGTTGTTATGCGGTCTGACCGATAAAGATCTTCATAGAATATGTAGGAGCCAATATGGGCATCCAGGTCCCGCTATTGGTTATTGACCTGAGACGTGTCTCGGTCATGTCTACATTGTTCTCGAACCGTAGGGTCCGCACGCTTAACGTTACGATGACAGTTATTATGAGTTTATGCATTTTGATGTACCGAAGTTAGTTCGGAGTCCCGGATGTGATCACGGACATGACGAGGAGTCTGAAAATGGTCGAGACATAAAGATTGATATATTGGAAGCCTATATTTGGATATCGGAAGTGTTCCTGGTGAAATCGGGATTTTACCGGAGTACCGGAACCCCCCGGGAGCCATATGGGCCTTAATGGGCTTTAGTGGAAAGGAGAAAGGGGCAGCCCAAGGTGGCCGCGCGCCTCCCCCTCCCCTAGTCCTATTAGGACTAGGAGAGGTGGCCGGCCACCCCTCTCCCTCTTTCCCCCTTGGGAATCCTAGTTGGAATAGGATTGGGGGCGGGGGGGGGAGTCCTACTCCCGGTAGGAGTAGGACTCCTCCTGCGCCCTCCTCCTGGCCGGCCGCCCCCTCCCCCTTGGATCCTTTATATACGGGGGCAGGGGGGCACCTCTAGACACACAAGTTGATCATTGAGATCGTTCCTTAGCCGTGTGCGGTGCCCCCTGCCACCATATTCCACCTCGATCATATCGTTGTAGTGCTTAGGCGAAGCCGTGCGTCGGTAGAACATCAAGATCGTCACCACTCCGTCGTGCTGACGGAACTCTTCCCCGACGCTTTGCTGGATCGGAGCCCGGGGATCGTCATCGAGCTGTACGTGTGCTAAGAACTCGGAGGTGCCGGAGTAACGGTGCTTGGATCGGTTGGATCGGGAAGAAGACGTACGACTACTTCCTCTGTGTTGTGTCAACGCTTCCGTTGTGATCTACAAGGGTACGTAGATCATACTCTCCCCTCGTTGCTATGCATCACCATGATCTTGCGTGTGCGTAGGAATTTTTTTGAAATTACTACGTTCCCCAACACTGGCATCCGAGCCTAGGTTTTATGGTTTGATGTTATTTGCACGAGTAGAACACAAGTGAGTTGTGGACGATACAAGTCATACTGCCTACCAGCATGTCATACTTTGGTTCGGCGGTATTGTTGGACGAGACGACCCAGACCAACCTTACGCGTACGCTTACGCGAGACCGGTTCCCTCGACGTGCTTTGCACAGAGATGGCTTGCGGGCGACTGCCTCTCCAACTTTAGTTGAACCGAGTGTGGCTACGCCCGGTCCTTGCGAAGGTTAAAACGGAGTCTATTTGACAAACTATCGTTGTGGTTTTGATGCGTAGGTGAGATTGGTTCTTGCTTAAGCCCGTAGCAGCCACGTAAAACTTGCAACAACAAAGTAGAGGACGTCTAACTTGTTTTTGCAGGGCATGTTGTGATGTGATATGGTCAAGACATGATATTGAATTTTATTGTATGAGATGATCATGTTTTGTAACCGAGTTATCGGCAACTGGCAGGAGCCATATGGTTGTCGCTTTATTGTATGCAATGCAATCGCGATGTAATGCTTTACTTTATCACTAAGCGGTAGCGATAGTCGTGGAAGCATAAGATTGGCGAGACGACAACGATGCTACGATGGAGATCAAGGTGTCGCGCCGGTGACGATGGTGATCATGAAGGTGCTTCGGAGATGGAGATCACAGGCACAAGATGATGATGGCCATATCATATCACTTATATTGATTGCATGTGATGTTTATCTTTTTATGCATCTTATCTTGCTTTGATTGACGGTAGCATTATAAGATGATCTCTCACTAAATTATCAAGAAGTGTTCTCCCTGAGTATGCACCGTTGCGAAAGTTCTTCGTGCTGAGACACCACGTGATGATCGGGTGTGATAGGCTCTACGTTCAAATACAACGGGTGCAAAATAGTTGCACACGCGGAATACTCAGGTTATACTTGATGAGCCAAGCATATACAGATATGGCCTCGGAACACGGAGACCGAAAGGTCGAGCGTGAATCATATAGTAGATATGATCAACATAATGATGTTCACCGATGAAACTACTCCATCTCACGTGATGATCGGACATGGTTTAGTTGATTTGGATCACGTGATCACTTAGAGGATTAGAGGGATGTCTATCTAAGTGGGAGTTCTTAAGTAATATGATTAATTGAACTTAAATTTATCATGAACTTAGTACCTGATAGTATCTTGCTTGTTTATGTTGATTGTAGATAGATGGCTCGTGCTGTTGTTCCGTTGAATTTTAATGCGTTCCTTGAGAAAGCAAAGTTGAAAGATGATGGTAGCAATTACACGGACTGGGTCCGTAACTTGAGGATTATCCTCATTGCTGCACAGAAGAATTACGTCCTGGAAGCACCGCTGGGTGCCAGGCCTGCTGCTGGAGCAACACCAGATGTTATGAACATCTGGCAGAGCAAAGCTGATGACTACTCAATAGTTCAGTGTGCCATGCTTTACGGCTTAGAATCGGGACTTCAACGACGTTTTGAACGTCATGGAGCATATGAGATGTTTCAGGAGTTGAAGTTAATATTTCAAGCAAATGCCCGGATTGAGAGATATGAAGTCTCCAATAAGTTCTATAGCTGCAAGATGGAAGAGAACAGTTCTGTCAGTGAGCATATACTCAAAATGTCTGGGTATAATAATCACTTGATTCAATTGGGAGTTAATCTTCCAGATGATTGCGTCATTGACAGAATTCTCCAATCACTGCCACCAAGCCACAAGAGCTTCGTGATGAACTATAATATGCAAGGGATGAATAAGACTATTCCCGAGCTCTTCACAATGCTGAAAGCTGCGGAGGTAGAAATCAAAAAGGAGCATCAAGTGTTGATGGTTAACAAAACCACTAGTTTCAAGAAAAAGGGCAAAGGGAAGAAGAAGGGGAACTTCAAGAAGAACGGCAAGCAAGTTGCTGCTCAAAAGAAGAAACCCAAGTCTGGACCTAAGCCTGAAACTGAGTGCTTCTACTGCAAGCAGGCTGGTCACTGGAAGCGGAACTGCCCAAAGTATTTGGCGGATAAGAAGGATGGCAAGGTGAACAAAGGTATATATGATATACATGTTATTGATGTGTACCTTACTAATGCTCGCAGTAGCACCTGGGTATTTGATACTGGTTCTGTTGCTAATATTTGCAACTCGAAACAGGGGCTACGGATTAAGCGAAGATTGGCTAAGGACGAGGTGACGATGCGCGTGGGAAACGGTTCCAAAGTCGATGTGATCGCGGTCGGCACGCTACCTCTACATCTACCTTCGGGATTAGTATTAGACCTAAATAATTGTTATTTAGTGCCAGCGTTAAGCATGAACATTATATCTGGATCTTGTTTAATGCGAGACGGTTATTCATTTAAATCAGAGAATAATGGTTGTTCTATTTATATGAGTAATATCTTTTATGGTCACGCACCCTTGAAGAGTGGTCTATTCTTATTGAATCTCGAGAGTAGTGATACACATATTCATAATGTTGAAGCCAAAAGATGCAGAGTTGATAATGATGGTGCAACTTATTTGTGGCACTGCCGTTTAGGTCATATCGGTGTAAAGTGCATGAAGAAACTCCATACTGATGGACTTTTGGAACCACTTGATTATGAATCACTTGGTACTTGCGAACCGTGCCTCATGGGCAAGATGACTAAAACACCGTTCTCCGGTACTATGGAGAGAGCAACATATTTGTTGGAAATCATACATACAGATGTATGTGGTCCAATGAATATTGAGGCTCGTGGCGGATATCGTTATTTTCTCGCCTTCACAGATGATTTAAGCAGATATGGTTATATCTACTTAATGAAACATAAGTCTGAAACATTTGAAAAGTTCAAAGAATTTCAGAGTGAAGTGGAAAATCATCATAACAAGAAAATAAAGTTTCTACGATCTGATCGTGGAGGAGAATATTTGAGTTACGAGTTTGGTGTATATTTGAAAAATTGTGGAATAGTTTCGCAACTCACGCCACTCGGAACACCATAGCGTAATGGTGTGTCCGAACGTCGTAATCGTACTTTACTAGATATGGTGCGATCTATGATGTCTCTTACTGATTTACCGCTAACATTTTGGGGATACGCTCTAGAGACGGCCGCATTCACGTTAAACAGGGCACCATCAAAATCCGTTGAGACGACGCCTTATGAACTATGGTTTGGCAAGAAACCAAAGTTGTCGTTTCTGAAAGTTTGGGGCTGCGATGCTTATGTGAAAAAGCTTCAACCTGATAAGCTCGAACCCAAATCGGAGAAATGTGTCTTCATAGGATATCCAAAGGAAACTATTGGATACACCTTCTATCACAGATCCGAAGGCAAGACTTTTGTTGCTAAATTCGGAAACTTTCTTGAGAAGGAGTTTCTCTCGAAAAAAGTGAGTGGGAGGAAAGTAGAACTTGACGAGGTAACTGTACCTGCTCCCTTGTTGGAAAATAGTACATCACGGAAAACTGTTTCTGCGACACCTACACCAATAAGTGAGGAAGTTAATGATAATGATCATGAAACTTCAGAACAAGATACTACTGAACCTCGTAGATCAACCAGAGTAAGATCCGCACCAGAGTGGTACGGTAATCTAGTTTTGGAAGTCATGCTACTAGATCATGATGAACCTACAAACTATGAAGAAGCGATGGTGAGCCCAGATTACGCAAAGTGGCTTGAAGCCATGAAATCTGAGATGGGATCCATGTATGAGAACAAAGTATGGACTTTGGTTGACTTGCCCGATGATAGGCAAGCAATTGAGAATAAATGGATCTTCAAGAAAAAGACTGACGCTGACGGTAATGTTACTGTCTATAAAGCTCGACTTGTCGCAAAAGGTTTTCGACAAGTTCAAGGGGTTGACTACGATGAGACTTTCTCACCCGTAGTGATGCTTAAGTCTGTCCGAATCATGTTAGCAATTGCCGCATTTTATAATTATGAAATTTGGCAGATGGATGTCAAAACTGCATTCCTGAATGGATTTCTGGAAGAAGAGTTGTATATGATGCAACCAGAAGGTTTTGTTGATCCAAAGGGAGCTAACAAAGTGTGCAAGCTCCAGCGATCTATTTATGGACTGGTGCAAGCCTCTCGGAGTTGGAATAAACGCTTTGATAGTGTGATTAAAGCATTTGGGTTTATACAGACTTTCGGAGAAGCCTGTATTTACAAGAAAGTGAGTGGGAGCTCTGTAGCATTTCTGATATTATATGTGGATGACATATTATTGATTGGAAATGATATAGAATTTCTGGATAGCATAAAGGGATACTTGAATAAGAGTTTTTCAATGAAAGACCTCGGTGAAGCTGCTTACATATTAGGCATAAAGATCTATAGAGATAGATCAAGACGCTTAATTGGACTTTCACAAAGCACATACCTTGACAAGATTTTGAAAAAGTTCAAAATGGATCAAGCAAAGAAAGGGTTCTTGCCTGTGTTACAAGGTATGAAGTTGAGTCAGACTCAATGCCCGACCACTGCAAAAGATAGAGAGAAAATGAAAGATGTTCCCTATGCTTCAGCCATAGGCTCTATCATGTATGCAATGCTGTGTACCAGACCTGATGTGTGCCTTGCTATAAGTTTAGCAGGGAGGTACCAAAGTAATCCAGGAGTGGATCACTGGACAGCGGTCAAGAACATCCTGAAATACCTGAAAAGGACTAAGGATATGTTTCTCGTATATGGAGGTGACAAAGAGCTCACCGTAAAAGGTTACGTTGATGCAAGCTTTGACACTGATCCGGACGATTCTAAATCGCAAACCGGATACATGTTTACATTGAATGGTGGAGCTGTCAGTTGGTGCAGTTCTAAACAAAGCATCGTAGCGGGATCTACATGTGAAGCGGAGTACATAGCTACTTCGGAAGCAGCAAACGAAGGAGTCTGGATGAAGGAGTTCATATCCGATCTAGGTGTCATACCTAGTGCATCGGGTCCAATGAAAATCTTTTGTGACAATACTGGTGCAATTGCCTTGGCAAAGGAATCCAGATTTCACAAAAGGACCGAGCACATCAAGAGACGCTTCAACTCCATCCGGGATCTAGTCCAGGTGGGAGACATAGAGATTTGCAAGATACATACGGATCTGAATGTTGCAGACCCGTTGACTAAGCCTCTTCCACGAGCAAAACATGATCAGCACCAAGGCTCCATGGGTGTTAGAATCATTACAGTGTAATCTAGATTATTGACTCTAGTGCAAGTGGGAGACTGAAGGAAATATGCCCTAGAGGCAATAATAAAGTTATTATTTATTTCCTTATAATCATGATAAATGTTTATTATTCATGCTAGAATTGTATTAACCGGAAACATAATACATATGTGAATAAATAGACAAACAAAGTGTCACTAGTATGCCTCTACTTGACTAGCTCATTAATCAAAGATGGTTATGTTTCCTAACCATGAACAATGAGTTGTTATTTGATTAACGTGGTCACATCATTAGTTGAATGATCTGATTGACATGACCCATTCCATTAGCTTAGCACCCGATCGTTTAGTATGTTGCTATTGCTTCCTTCATGACTTATACATGTTCCTATAACTATGAGATTATGCAACTCCCGTTTACCGAAGGAACACTTTGGGTACTACCAAATGTCATAACGTAACTGGGTGATTATAAAGGAGTACTACAGGTGTCTCCAAAGGTACATGTTGGGTTGGCGTATTTCGAGATTAGGTTTTGTCACTCTGATTATCGGAGATGTATCTCTGGGCCCTCTCGGTAATGCACATCACATAAGCCTTGCAAGCATTACAACTAATATGGTAGTTGTGAGATGATGTATTACGGAACGAGTAAAGAGACTTTCCGGTAACGAGATTGAACTAGGTATTGGATACCGACGATCGAATCTCGGGCAAGTAACATACCAATGACAAAGGGAACAACGTATGTTGTTATGCGGTCTGACCGATAAAGATCTTCGTAGAATATGTAGGAGCCAATATGGGCATCCAGGTCCCGCTATTGGTTATTGACCTGAGACGTGTCTCGGTCATGTCTACATTGTTCTCAAACCGTAGGGTTCGCACGCTTAACGTTACGATGACAATTATTATGAGTTTATGCATTTTGATGTACCGAAGTTAGTTCGGAGTCCCGGATGTGATCACGGACATGACGAGGAGTCTCGAAATGGTCGAGACATAAAGATTGATATATTGGAAGCCTATATTTGGATATCGGAAGTGTTCCGGGTGAAATCGGGATTTTACCGGAGTACCGGGAGGTTACCGGAACCCCCCGGGAGCCATATGGGCCTTAATGGGCTTTAGTGGAAAGGAGAAAGGGGCAGCCCAAGGTGGCCGCGCGCCTCCCCCCTCCCCTAGTCCTATTAGGACTAGGAGAGGTGGCCGGCCACCCCTCTCCCTCTTTCCCCCTTGGGAATCCTAGTTGGAATAGGATTGGGGGCGGGGGGGAGTCCTACTCCCGATAGGAGTAGGACTCCTCCTGCGCCCTCCTCCTGGCCGTCCGCCCCCTCCCCCTTGGATCCTTTATATACGGGGGCAGGGGGGCACCTCTAGACACACAAGTTGATCATTGAGATTGTTCCTTAGCCGTGTGCGGTGCCCCCTGCCACCATATTCCACCTCGATCATATTGTTGTAGTGCTTAGGCGAAGCCCTGCGTTGGTAGAACATCAAGATCGTCACCACGCCGTCGTGCTGACGGAACTCTTCCCCGATGCTTTGCTGGATCGGAGCCCGGGGATCGTCATCGAGCTGTATGTGTGCTAAGAACTCGGAGGTGCCGGAGTAACGGTGCTTGGATCGGTTGGATCGGGAAGAAAACATACGACTACTTCCTTTGCGTTGTGTCAAAGCTTCCGTTGTGATCTACAAGGGTACGTAGATCATACTCTCCCCTCGTTGCTATGCATCACCATGATCTTGCGTGTGCGTAGGAATTTTTTTGAAATTACTACGTTCCCCAACAGGTCCATCCCACATGACCCTGATAAATCATCAGCGATAGGTCCATCGGTCACGCACTCGGAGCAAAAGAGCTCGTGTGCAATCGGATGAGCTATCGCAAACAATTGTGCGGGACAAATCATGTGACATGTGCTTAGCTTCCCACACAATGAATTCCGAATAAAACTTTTCCTTAGAATGGTGCATCACACACAATGTTTTGCATAAACTCGTCTATGATAGGGGTGGCAAATGTTTTTTCCGTGTATATCGTTTGCGTTATTCAAGTACATCACACACATGCCTAGCTAGAAGAAACTACTCCCTCCATTCCTAAATATAAGGTGTATTAATTTTTCAAAAAGTCAAACGGTGTATGTGTTTGACCAACTTTATAGCAAAATATAGAAAGATTTACAATACTAAATATATCAAATACAAAAATATATTTCATGGTGAATCTAGTGATGATGATTTGGTATTCTAGATATTGATGTTTTTGTCTATAAACTTGGTCAAAGTTGGAGAAGTTTGACTTTTTGAAAAAATAATACACCTTACATTTAGGAACGGAGGGAGTATATGACATAATGTTGTCCATCACACACACTTTTTCCGGGAAAATGTTTGTGCAAGGTGGCCTAACGCAAACGCTTATCTGGGAAACGTCATGTGTGGACGTTCATTGATCTCACATTTGTATTTTCTAGAAACTGTGGGGTTCTCTAAGATCATCGCCCACGAAGTTGTATGAGTACCCGTCTGCAGTATAAAAACCCAATAAGTAGGCTAATTAGCCTATTATTTCTTATCCATTCAGTAATCAAATTGACATTTCATATCAAGCACACATATATTTCATAATCATGTGACGTCTACCCGGATTCCATAATTGAAATACATCAGAGTACATAATCACATAGCTAGTTCAGCACTCAGTTATACCATATGGCTAGTTCAGACCCCATTACATAATAGCAACAAGTTTCACATGCAACATCTAAAACCTTTGAAAAGTAGCATCATAGATGCTAAGTAGTCAGATAAATCTCATCTCGAAATCTGCTGAAGCGGAAGGTGAATATATGTTGACCCTTTAATGATGTTGAAGGTCCTTGCAACTTTAGGCTACTCCATGTGGATGATTGCCTGCCCATCCTTCGTCCTCTTGAGAAAGACTTCAATATTATACCGTGGATGTTGTATGAATACCTTCCTCACCTCTTGACCATACCGGTGGTTTGAGATGTAATCATCAGTGAACTGCTTTGGAAAGGACTGAAAATAAATATATGCATAAATATCTTTACTAAATTTTGAAAGGGCGCATAGAAAAAAAAACAAAGTAAAAGAGTTAGTACCATCCTATAGTTGACTGGTGTCTTCTTCATTATGCAGACAAAGATCTTGTCATTTTTCATTGCTAGTTTCTTTATCCTAACAATCTTTTTGAATTTCGTGACTTCACTGATATTCATGGACATCTCATTTCCCCGTATGCAAAATGGGTCGAACGGTGGGTCTATATCTCTGACAGCAGGACCTACATATGCAAGACCAAACTATTGAAAACCTAAATATTAGAACAGTTCCTGCAAATTGCACAATAGTGTGCTATTAGCCAAAGGACCATGTGCAAACATGGATGTTAAGCCTCATTGTCTCCCTTTGTTACCCTACAAACATACGGTAGATATTGATCAGGTTAAGTGAGAGTTGCATACTATCAATAAAATAGGCTAATGAAAAATAAACACATTGCAGATCCAACAGACTAATTCAAGCCACATGGAAAAGCCAGTAAACCAAACCAAGTTTGCTTAACAACTACTCCCCCCGTTCCTAAATATAAGTCTTTTTAAAGACTTCAATATGGACAACATACAGAGCAAAATGAGTGAATCTGCACTGTAAACTATGTGTATATACATCTGTATGTAGTTCATATTAAAATCTCTAGAAAGACTTATATTTAGGAATGGTGGGAGTAGAAAATATAGCAATTGTATGTTTCTCATGTATTTAGTATAGCCAAATTTGATTTATTTCTCACATACATAACAATACAAAATTATAGACACAATAATTGAACAACACATTGCAGAATTGAACCAAACAGTTAACTAAACACCACAATAAATGAACCAAACAGTTAACTAAGCACGACATTGCACAATATAACATACTAGAAGATCGGATTGCATAGTAACACTACATTGGACAATTGACTAAAATTTCTAAAGGAAAGACAGGAGCAACACATGCAATAGGTAAACCGAACAAACTTAACTAGCATAGGTAGCTGAACCTAGGTCCTTAGTAAGCTAAAACAAATAAGCTACTCCTCATCATTGAAGATATGGATAACGATGGGATCCTTAAACTTGGAAGAGGGCCAAGCCTCCACATTGTGGGTGCCCTCCTTGTCGTGGTGAGTCGTCTGAGTCAGTCTGGGCACCAACCTATTGGCTTTGGAATTGAGGTAACTAAGCACGGGCACGCTAAGAAAACACCTCAGTCTTCATTAGAGGCACCAACAGTGGCCTTGATAAAACACCATGAACTTTCATTTAAAGCAGCAAACTGCCATGGCAGCGTCCGAGCATGAGGCATTGATGGTGTCCTCAACGACGAGGTGCTCCTCCAAGATCTAGGGGTCAGCATGCATGGCAGCCATCGCGGCCTGATCCTCACGTGCAACCGCGATTTGCTTCTCCACTGCCAAATGCTCCTTGAGCTGCTAGCTATACTGCGTGCACCATGGCTTTGAGCGGCGATTTTTTGGAGGATAGGGTGGGGATTTAGGTGAAAGGTGTCGTGCCAGCGGTCAGGTCATGTAGGAGGCGGTGGTGAGGGAGTCCTAGACTAAGGGGTCCTCGGACTGTTGGCCTATCTCTTATGGGCCGGATAGGTGGGCTGCACTCCGACTACTATAAGGCTGAGCTATAAGGCGACTCCGTATCCGGACAGGAAACCTTTGGAGCCTTGGTGTGTCCTCCAAGTCAAGATAAGAGAATCGGCATGTGTATTCCTTCATTGTAACCGACCATGTGTAACCCTAAACCCGGGCATGGGCAGCCCGGCCCGACGACCCGGCCCGAGCCCGACCCGAAAAACCCGGGCCGGGCCGAGCCGGGCTTGACATTCGGGCCGGGCTCGGGCTTTGTTTTGCAGCCCAAAAGATAGTTCGGGCCGGGCTCGGGCTTCATTTTTTCCGTATTTCGGGCCGGGCTTGCACGCGCGCGTACTAAAAAATAGCATTCGGGCCGGGCTTTCGGGCTTCGGGCTTGATTTCGGTCCAGGCTCGGGCTTGAAAATGTGGAGTATTTCGGGCTTCGGGCCGGGCTCGGGCTTGAGAAATGAAGGTCGGGCTTTTACAAGCCCGGCCCGAAACCCGGCCCGGCCCGACGTTTGCCCAGGTTTATGTAACTCTAGTACCCCTGGTATCTATATAAACCAGAGGGTTTAGTTCGTAGAGGCTAGAAGAAGAACCATCATCCTACTCATATAGGGTTTAGTTCATCTGATCTCATGGTAGATCGACTCTGTAACCATTATATACACTTTAATATAATCGAGAAGGATGTAGGGTTTTACCTCTTCGAGATGGCACGAACCTGGGTAAACATCGTCTCCTTTGTCCCTTGTTACCCATTGATCCAAGATCCATAGCTCGGGACCCCCTTCCCGAGATGGTCAGTTTTCACACCGACCAGGGCCATCCAAGGGCCTGTGCGAGCTGTGCGCTCGCACAGGGCCCCCAACTAGGGTCCATATACATATATGTATAGTCCGAAAAAAATTCAGTTTAGGCCTTCTTGGGCCTGGTCCCGTCAAGTCTCAGCGATACGCTTTCCCGTCGCGTGGATTGATCGATCGTAGACGAAACGACAGCCCCAATGCAGTATGTTCCGTAACTTCTGCTTCCTATTCCCTGCCTGATCGCTAGGCTTTCCATCTCCCCATCGCTTCCGACTGAATCGGCGGCTCGGTGGCGATCGCGTTACAACCTTGCAGGTTCAGCGAGGCGACGGCCGACGGGCAAGAAGCGGACTACTTTCTAGTGCTGGACGCCGTCGCGCCGATGGCCGGCCGACACTGCCGCGGTGCCGCCCAACTAATTCTCAAATATAACTTAACAATGGCAAATTCTCAAAGATAACTTAAAGAAGTTGACTGTCAAGTCATTGTCATCTACTCGTTGGGAGAGTCATGTTGAGAGTGTTAAGGTATACGGATTCAAATACCAGAAATAAGGGAGGCTTTACTACAAGTGGCTGAAACTGATAAGGATCCATTGACAAGTAGTGAAGCACAATCATTGGCAGAAAATGAACTAGGTGGTTTTGAATTTTTAGTGTTAATAATTATCTGGTATGATATATTATCCGCTGTTAATTTGGTCAGCAAGCAACTACAATCAAAGGACATGCTTATTGATATTGCAATTGAGTGTATACAGGGTCTGCTTTCCTTTTTCAAGAAGTATAGAGAAACTGGCTTTTCAAAAGCATTGGAAGATGCAAAAGAAATTGCACTGGAGATGGATATTCATCCAGAGTTCCGCACCAAGCGGAAAATCAAAAGAAGAAGACAATTCGATGAGGGTGCAGATGATGTATCTATTGCTTCACAATCTGCAGAGGAGTCATTTAGGGTCAATTATTTTCTGCAAGTGGTTGATCAAGCTATAGTTTCACTTACCAGGAGGTTTGAGCAATATCAGGGGTATGAAAAAACTTTTGGTTTCTTATTTACTTCAGATAGGCTGCGATCTATGGATGATAAGAGTTTCCTGGCTGCTTGTGTTAATCTTGAGGATGCACTTAAGAGTGGAGAACACAAAGACATTGATGGAGCTGAATTGTTTTACGAGTTAATTTTCATCTAGGATTTAGTTAAGAAATCTATGGGCCCCGTTGATATTCTTGAGATTCTGATGAAGCGCCCCTTCTATCCTAATGCTATTATTGCGTACATGATTTTGTTAACCATTCCTGTAACTGTTGCAACTGCGGAAAGGAGCTTCTCTAAACTCAAGTTGTTGAAATCATATTTGCGTTCAACTATGACACAAGAAAGACTCAATGGTTTGGCGACAATAGCACTTGAAAATGATGTCTTGGAGAAGATTAATTATGAAGATGTAATTGAAGATTTCATTTCAAGAAACACAAGACGGATGACACTTTTCAATAGAGAATGAGGTCAGTTTATTGGTTTTAGTATTTCGCATTGATACTTCAGAATATTCTAAGCATTGTATGAAATAATATAAATTTTAATTACATAATTAGGTGATTATGCTTGCGTAATTGTATATTTTTTAAAATTTAGGGCCCCATTTTTCTTTTCGCACCGGGCCCCCGAATTCCTGGAGCCGGCCCTGACACCGACATTGGTGCTTTAATGGAAAGTTCCGTTGTTGGATCACCGAAGGATCGATGGCTCGCCTAGTCATCACACTACTAGGAAAAGGCCTACTAGTGGCGCATCAGTTTTGCCTACTAATGGCGCACTACTGGTGCGTCACTAGTACCACACCACTAGTATTTTTTACTACCAGATACTAATGGCGCACCTGTAGTGCGCCATTAGTATGCCTAGAGGTGCGCTATTACTATCTGACTTAGTAATGGCGCACCACATAGAAGTGCGCCATTAGTAATAATTTTTTTAAAAAAAAAATCATTTTTTTATTTTTTTCGTTTTTTCTTAATCTCGGGTCAAATCGCACTCCGTGGTCAAACTTCCCGAAAGGTCACCCATCCTCACACTACTCCAGCCCAAGCACGCTTAAGTTTAGAGTTCTATCGAACCCCAGCACCAGCTCACTTCACAGGCACTTGTTGATATATCTAGCATATCAATCCTATTAAACATTGTTGATGTTTAGGACTTTGTTTATGTTCATGAGTATGATGAAATTTTGAAAAAATATTTCAAACTTCCATTCATATTACGTATCATATATTGGAAAAAAAATCCAAAAAAAATCGAAACTAATTTTTTTCTGTTACTAGTGGCGCACCTAGCAAACGGTGCGCCACTAGTAAGTTTGAATTTTTGTGCCTCCAGATTTTAAAAGCTCCGTAACTTTTTTCTGTTAGGTTTTTGAGGATTTTGAAAATGTTTAACGGGGTTCCCCCGTTAAATTCGGATGTAACTTTTCGAGTAGATGATTTTTCATATAGAAAACTTTTTAATCCGAGTTTGTATGCAAAAGTTATGCCCATTTTACAAAATCCAGAGAGATTTTGCAAATAAAGTCAAAATTCATATTTGTAAATTTTCCCAACAACTACACCACATATCACATGAGAAACTTATTTTCTTTTATTTTTTTTGACATTTTCATCATTTTCTTTTTTTTAAACTGAAAAGGCAGTCCATGGGGTGCATTCAGGGGAATTTTTGGGCCAAATTAGTAATGGCGCACCGTCGGAGTGGTGCGCCATTACTAGTTCAACTAGTAATGGCACACCACTCCCACGGTGCGCCAATACTAGTTTTGAAAATTGAAAAAAAATTACTAGTGGCGCACCGTGGATGTGGTGTGCCATCCGCTGGTGCGCCATTACTAGTTTTGAAAAAAAAATAAAAAAAATAAAAAAAATGATTTTTTTACTAATGGCGCACCATGGATGTGGTGCGCCATTACTAGTTTAACTAGTAATGGCACACTATCCCCTGATGCGCCATTACTAGTTTTGAAAAAAAATTAAAAAATTTTGTTACTAATGGCGCACTGTGGATGTGGTGCGCCATTAGTATTTGAACACTAATGGTGCACCAACACATGGTGCGCCATTAGTATATTGTAGTGGCGCACCACATGTCTGGTGCGCCATTAGTGTCCATTTCATCTATAGCCCTTTTCCTAGTAGTGTCAACAACGGCATCCGCAGCGGGGACACCTTCATCCCCGGGCAGACCTTCGTGTTTGGCTGTACCATGCTGCACGCCGATCAGAATGGCCGCCTCGGCTAGGTCAGAAATTTTGCCCTAATCAGGAGATCAAGTTTGGAAACCTAGAGTTCGTTGCCGACTCCCGGGGAGATCTTATTATGACAAAATCTTCCGCGCCCCTTAAAGAGCTTGCAAATCCCGACGCTTTAACTCCGAGAGAAGTAAACTTCATTGGGACTATTGTCACCCTAGGTCCAGCCTTAAAGCCCGACCCCGTCGATACGTTTGGATTGGATCCGGCCGAATGCAGCCCAGGTGCGACTTCGAACGCCCCTGGAGTAGCGACACTTTGGATCGATCCTGGATATGCCAGGAGCATGGACCCAATGGACCTCTCATCTTTGAATGAGCTATTAGACCGGAATCAGTCCATGGGAATTTCTGACGGCCAATCCTCAGTCTATGATCAGATCGGGCTTAAACTTGATAACAGGGAAATTTACGTCCCACCTGTCACACACCTCATCACCACCATCGAGGATTTGGCCGAAGGCTCACAGTCACCAGAGCTAAAAATGGATTATGTTTGGATTTCTGATTATTTGGTCCAGGCATCCATCTCGGAATCCGATGTTCATCCTGGAAGGAGCCCGGAATCAAGCCACGACTCCAAGCTTGACCTCGAGTCTGCGCAACAGTACCCGGTTGACAGTCTGGATACCGAGCCTGGCGTGCCAGATGCCGCGATGGTGCAGGACACCACCGCCAAATCCCGGGACCCACAACCCATTGGGATACAAGTTTTTTGCCACCCACCCCCCATTGAGTACTCTCCAAGTAACTCAGGGAAACCCAGCATATGGGATCTAATGTAAATAAAGCAATAGCCCGGAGAAACAGTCCATCACTTCTAGGCCAGATTCCTCCTTGTAAAAAATAGAATGACAGACTGCAGCGGCCGGGAAATCATAGCGACTTTTCAGCATGACTAGTGGGAAGAAGGAATCTTGAATTCCCTCGCCCGTCGCCATGTTCAAAACTTTGTTGAACTATCAGATCTGGTACACAAATATTGCGCCATGGAAAGTGCCTGACAGGCTCAGCAAATGCACGTGGAGTCAATCCATGCCAAAGAACCCAGACAAGGTCGGGCAAAGCGCGTGCACTCGCGATGTTTGGCCGAACATGAGCCCGGAGAGAAAAACAACAAACATCTTACAGGAGCCAGAACAGTCCTCGACAAGCTACTGGACAATGCATGTGCCATACGCTCGGTCCTGCTGAACATAGACCCAACCCACAACCTTCGAGATTGCTAGGTGGCCAGGCAAGTCGCAATGAGTGGAGAGGCTATCCTTGGACTCTCACCCTCCACCAGACGATCAGAAACACCCTCGGACAATGACACTCGGATCCCGATGATCTACAAGACGTTTTCCTCAAAGAACAAGAGGAAGAGAGCCCTTCAAGATCTCAGTCAAATCCACCAGGTGACAACATCAAATTCATGGATGGACACACCAATCACCTTTGACAAGGAAGACGAGCCAAGGGCCCACCCATCCGAGCACCCGCCGCCCTAGTCCTCGATCCCATAGTGGACGGCTTTAGACTTCACATGGTGCTAATGGACGAGGGCAGCGGTTTAAACCTCATCTATGAGGACACCCTTGACAAAATGCAATTCGACAGATCTCGCATTGAACAAAGTTACACTACCTTTCGAGGAATTATCCCCGGCAAAGAAGCACGCTACTCTAGACAAGTCACTCTCAAAGTAGTATTCGGCACTCCCGAGAACTACAGGTCTGGAGAACTACTCTTCCACTTTGTGCCCTTCCATAGAGGTTACCACGCTCCATTGGGGTGTGACGCATTCGCAAGGTTTTAGGCTATACCACTTTACGGTATAAGAAACTCAAATGCCTAGGATCAATGGCCTGATCACAATTGCAAGCGATCCGGATAGAGCTCTTCGAGCCGAAAACAAAACATCATCGCTCACCCTCAAAGCACTATCCGAGGCGCTCACAGCCGAGGAATTAACCACACACCGCTCAATGGTGGATAGGGACGATGTAATCCTCAGTAAAAGGCCCAAATCCACATCCTTCAAGCCAAAAAATGAAATCATGAAATTCCAAGTACATCCAACGGACCCCAACAAAACAACGTCCATTAGAGCTCAGCTGGACCACGCAGTTGATGAAGCATTGCGCACATTCTTGCTCAAAAAATGGGACATATTTGTCTAGCACCCCTCAGACATGCCAGGAATCCCACAAAGACTAGCAGAGCATAGCCTGAACATAATCAAGGGCTTTAAGCTAGTCAAACAGAAGCAGTGCCGATTTTCCAAACCCACGTGTCAAGCTATGGGGGAAGAATAGCAAAATTACTCGAAGCCGGATTCATCCAAGAAATCAAACACCACGAGTGGTTGGCAAATCAGGTCATGGTGCCCAACAAGGACAAATCCTGGCGGCTGTGCGTCGATTTTAAAGACATAAATAAAGCCTGCCCTAAGGATCCCTTCCCTTTACCTCCCATAGACCAGATCATCAACGCCACCGCCGGACACGACTCACTGTGCTTCCTCAACGCCTACTCCGGATACTAATGTCTACTACGCAACTTTATTCTTGTAGACTCGTGTTGGGCCTCCAAGCGCAGAGTTTTGTAGCAATTTTCCCTCAAGTGGATGACCTAAGGTTTATTAATCCATGGGAGGCGTAGGATTAAGATAGTCTCTCTCAAGCAACCCTGCAATCAAATACGAGAAATCTCTTGTGTCCCCAACACACCCAATACAATGGCAAATTGTATAGGTGCACTAGTTCGGCGAAGAGATGGTGATAAAATTGTAGTATGGATAGTAGATATGAGTTTTTTATGCATCGGTAAACGCAAATTATTTAAATATATCGAGTGCAGTGCTTTGATGTGTCGCGTCAACTCGTACATCAACGAGAAGTTTGATTATCCTCTCCCTCGCGGACTTAACTGCACCTGCCTTTGGCTGTATGACAGGTTGGCCACACACGTGTCAGGTCCACCTGTCATACACGCAAAGGCAGGAGCGTCCCTCCCTCGCCCATGAGCGTGGTGGCTGGCAAGACTAGGAGAAGCTTTCGCTACACGCTCTCCCTCCCGCACACGGTGGACATGCAGCAGTTCAATCGGTATCAGATGGCCAGAAGCATACTGTAGTACTCCTCTAGTGCAGTAGTACTCCATCATTGTTCGACTTCCCGAACAGGCGAAGAGCCAAGCGCAGCCCGGACGCTCGTGTGGCAGTTTCATGTGTAGAGTACTACTAGTCTAGGATGCTATGTGGCCGTCTCAAAGTTTAAAAAAAAATTAAAATAGTCTTCTGGCCCTACCTGTAACCCTGGTGATTGTAGTTTGCACGCTCATCTGGTCAAGACAGGAATATATATTTTAAATTTTTTTTTTCGAAAGGGGGGGGGGACTCCCCGGCCTCTGCATCAGAAAGATGCATACGGCCACATATATTTTAGTTTGTGGTGGGTAAATGTTAGAGGTTGCAGCAAATATATTGTACACTGCGGGTATTTCAGCCAAGTTTAGAGACAAGCATGCAGGGCCAGTGCTATGATGTGTCGTGTCAACTCGTATAACGAGGAGAAGCTTGATTTTACTACTACACGCCTTCTCCCTCACCCATGCGCGCGGTTGCTCGCAAACGAGGACAGACTTTTGCTTAGTAGTACTTCTACAACAAGCTATCCGTCCCGCTCGTGGTGGACGGACATGCATCAGTGGATTCGACACTGTAGAAGCAGTAGTAGTAACATCATTGTTCGTCTTCTCAAAGAGGCGAAGAGCCAAGCGCAAACCGAACGTTGGAGTTGCGAACATTGTAGCACGCATATAGCCAGGCTCTTGCATGAGACAAAATTGCTATGTGAGCCCACTATTGTACTAGTACGTACAACTACTTGCTAGTATAGACCTGTAAACCAAAAATGAGTATTTGCCCTTCTAGAGATTTCAACAAGTGACTAGACTACACCGAGACGGAGTACATATGGAGCAAACTGAGTGAATCTGCACCGTAAATAAGTACGTACTAGTTCTATCATTTTCCTCTCCGAGGTGCACAATATTGAGTATAAAGACTAGTCTCTTTTTGACACGCATTTAAGTTTTTTTGACACAGTACAGACGCAAGCGCTCATATACACGCGCATACACTCACCCCTATGAACGCACACATGCACGGCACTATCATCTTGAAATTTACGAAGTCACCATAGGCACCTCGTCGTCGACGGGTCCATAGGTGCTTGAATGCCAAGGAGGGAGAGGGTAGCGGTTCCTGAGACGTTGAACGGTCAATGATGCATCCTCAATTACATGCAGAGGGAATTAATTGGAGAAGCAGAATAGAGCCAGCACGATGTGAATGAAACAGAGTTTGGACTCTCATATAATAAAGGCACCCCACCACTCCAATCCATCTACTCCCAAGTTTCTGCGCAACACTGCTCACTCCAATCCAAGACCAAGTGACCAGAAGCCACAAGCACCTATGGAGGCGATGGACCCGAGCGGCAGTCGGCTATGCCAAATCATCCAAGGCGCTGGCCTGCTGCCCCGCACCGCGTAGCATTTCCGGACGATGCTGGCGAATGCAGGCATCATAGCCCTCGCCGATGCTGGCTTTGCCTCTCGCATGGATGACATGATGGTCAACTCCATACGCAAGTTCACCGCCGTCAAGAAGCGCGCGGACGACCTTGCCGTAATGCTTCAGCCCGCGCGCCCAGGCTCCTCATTGCCTGCCACCCTCATCGGCCACCATGGTGGCCAACTCTTTCAAGCCCTGGTGGCCCTGCAGGTGCCGGAGGTTGCGACGAAGAATGTGCACCTCGAGGCCACGCTCGCCGCGCAGCGCCTCGCCATGCAAGAAACCGTCGACCTGCACATCCACGTCTATGAGAAAATCGTCTACATAGGCCACTACAAGGCAAGCGAGGACAGAAAGACGTTGGCCTTCTTCCAATGGCTGGAATGTTTGGACGCCATTGTTCAAAAGCACATTGACCTGGCCACGAAAGTTGCTGCTACTTGGGCGTCGTTTGGTGGGCCAGCGCCCTGAGTCGAGGAGGTGGACGTCGTCGATGGATGCATCTCTTCTTCTTGCCTCCTGTAACCAGCACTGCATCGCCTCGTGGCCTTAATGTTTTATTAGTATAGTACTCCCTCCGTTCCCAAATATAAGTCTTTCTAAAGATTCCAGCAAGTGACTACTACATATAGAGCAAAATGAGTGAATCTACAGTCTAAACTATGTCTACATACATCTGTATATTGTATTCCATTTGAAATAGTATCTAAAAAGGCTTATATTTATGAACGGAGGTAGTATATGGCATTTTTATTCCAGTCGTAACGTTTTCACTGTGAGGTGGGGCCACAGTTGAGCAAACCCAACCCGCCCACCGGGCGTCGGCCGAGTTTAGAATTAGAAGAGAGAAACGAGAGAGGAGAGCTAGCTGTAGCACGGACGCTGTTGTCAGATGGGACTCATGTTTATAGAAGAGGAGTACTGAGCACTCGTGCCGCTTTTTTTGAGGGAAAAATTAGTCGTATGTCTAGTACCACTAGTTGGGTGCGTGCGACCTATAGCTGTCATCACTTTAGGTCTCCTTTTTGAACCGCGGCTACGCTTCACAGTACATATTTTTCACGCATTTATCCTCCTATATGTACTCCTAGGCTATTTCCACGTGCTCCCATTCGCCGACATGTGGGACATAGAGCATCTGGGTCGTAGTGCATGCACGACTCGGAGCATATGCCGGGGTACTTTACATTTCAGACCTCACAAATTACATGCAAACCCCCCGCAGAAGAATAAATAAACGAATGAATTACTACATGAAACCGGATTATTTTCGTGGAAATCGGAGCACGTTCATTAAATTTTGGACATAACACGTTTATAAAAAATGACCGGACCTAAACCAGTCTAAGGGCCTCTTTGATTTTTCCCTCAAAAAAAGGGCCTCTTTGATTTGCAGGATACTGAAAACACAGGAATGGGGAAAGTATGATGGCGATGAACCGAGACGAGGAGAACTTTAACTCAGTTAGAGGTTAGAGTTAGAGTCTAACCCTGAACTAACTCTAAACCAAAGAGGTGTATTGGATGGCAGGGTTAGATTGACAATAAATGCTCCTTCTCAATCATTTGACTACTTTGGACCCTATTCCCTGCTGAATTTGGTGTGGCCGGCTCTTATGTGACCTCCTCCCGCTCACAATTGACATAAATGAACCATCTATACAAATCAAGCATGCAAAACATGATAATTTTTACTTTGTCCATACAAATGAGATATCCCACTTAAACATACAAGTCGTCAATCAAGCTTCACAAAATAAAAAAACACTTCATGAAACAAAGCATGAGCTAACTCATCACGGAAGTCATTCACGATAGGGAGGGAGCCTGGAGCCCCTCACGCACCGAGGGAGAAGCTCGCCATCGTCGCTCTGGAGGAAGGCTCTATAGAGCCCAAGCCCTGGGAACCCCTCTGACGCTGGCCCTTGTGAGTTGAGGTCGACACCGGCATGGGTAGCAAGGCCGCTTGCTGCCGACTGGGAACTTAATCTTTGGGCCTCTAGAAATAATGCAAGCCTGTAACTAAAATACCTAGAAAGGTGTACTGAATCTTTGGGCCTCTAGAAATAATGCAAGCCTGAAATCGAAATACCTAGAAAGGTGAACTGAATCTTTGGGCCTCTAGAAATAATGCAAGCCTGAAATTGAATTACCTAGAAAGGTGAACTGAATCTTTGGGCCTCTAGAAATAATGCAAGCG
Organism: Triticum aestivum; assembly: GCF_018294505.1. Lineage (NCBI taxonomy): Eukaryota > Viridiplantae > Streptophyta > Magnoliopsida > Poales > Poaceae > Triticum > Triticum aestivum. Next base: position 445,422,473 of record NC_057810.1, on the reverse strand, counting down.
TGAAACTGAAATACCTAGAAAGGTGAACTGAATCTTTGGGCCTCTAGAAATATTTATTACCTCCTCAAGCAGCATCAAACAATTCCATGTGTGCACCACAAATCTATACCAAATTTGATCAGGATATACTTTTCCAAATTAGAATTAGCGCTAGAGCAAGCAAGATCAATGATATGGCCGTGAGACAGAGAAGGAACAAACAAACTCACCCCTCTCGCGACCTCCCTGGTAGATGCGCCGCCGCCGCGCATGACATAGGGAGAAAAACGACTGGTGAAGGGGCAGCGGGGCGACCTTCGAAGGCCGGAGGGAGAGGGCAGCCGGAGTAGGGCACGGAGGCCGAAAGGAGAGGGCGGACAGAGGAGAGAGAGGGCGAGCGGGGGGGGGGGGTGGGAGCGATCTGGTGCGGGCACGGGAGATTTTTTTAGTTCTCTTTTAGTGGGCCCGAGGATAACTAACCCAATTAGAACCTCTCAACCGGGCTAGTTTTTTTAGCTGAGTTAGAGCAAACTAGCTCAAACTAACCCC